>NC_044070.1:19871800-20171800 GCF_902167405.1 Gadus morhua | reverse complement strand
GGGACTGCTGAAGGAAGTTTGAATGTTCACAGTCATTTCCTTGAGCTCACTTCCCTGATCCCTGATAGCAGCAAGGAGAGCCGAGGCGCTAGCATCACTGGACGTCCTCCCCTCCAGTGCTGTTCGTTAGCTACACCATGTTTCTCCTGTGAGCTAGTTGGATCCTTTAAGCACTTTTAATCTCACTTCCTAACATGTTCTTTTTATTGTGTGTGCAGGCTGAATTCCTGTGATCTGTCAGAGGACTGCTGTGAAGCTCTGGCCTCAGCTCTCAGCTCCAACTCCTCTAGTCTGAGAGAGCTCGACCTGAGTTCCAATGATCTGCAGGATTCAGGAGTGAAGCTGCTCTCTGCTGGACTGGGGAGTCCACACTGTACACTGGAAACTCTCAGGTCAGTTTTACTCAACGTGTAAACAGTTCCGTATCAGGAGATTATTAAAAGACGACTATTGGCCCCTGGTTTAAGGATCAATCCTAAATGTCGTCTAAATATATAATCGAATGACTCAGTACCCTTGCTGACCACGTTTATCAGGGTGGTGCCATTGGACATATTACACCTTGTTGTATGTGCGGTGCGAAAATGAAAAGTTGAAAAGTTATCCGAGTTGCCATTGCATCTTTTCAATTATATACACAAAATATAATAATAGTGCCCTCCCACAATCTCCCGTTAACGGGAGAGTGCGAGTTAAACAAATGAAGTCACAGTATTTGCATCAATCAAAGGTTATAGGTCTACCTAGAATTATTATATTTTGGCGAGCAGCGCAGGAATGACCCAACGGGAGACCCGGTTTAAAGCAGTTACACAATACACCACACGACCCGAGAGTTGCCTTTATTTATTTTTAATATGTCTTAAATTGTTTGACGTGTAAAAAAGTATAACATAACAAAGACTTTATACGCATACAAAAAATATAAATTCTTGAGTTGTTCCAATGAAAATGATATTTTTGCGATCACGGCCGTGGTCCCCGTGTCCGGGTGCCGCAAAGGATCCTGGGAGGCCCGGGGGCAGCGTCACCGCCACCAAGGGATCCTGGCTAACGAGGGCTCCAGGGGTGCTCGTAGGGTGCTAAGAGCATCGTTACTATAGCCTCAGTGGAGTCACCTGCTGGACATTCTGTGGTATTGGATGTGTTTTATTAAAACACATCCAATACCACAGAATGTCCAGCTGGCACCATTTCGCAATACCTCCTAAACAGTGGTTACCGCCAATATATTACTCATAGACTACTGTAAGATTTAAAAAGCAAAGACCGAGACAGAGTCAACAACAACATAATTTATTGCAGCAATTTAAAATTCCAAAAATAAATGCGCAGCCGAAATGTACCGATCAAACGCCACGTCCCAAGGTAACCCTCAAGGCATATAATAATTTCAAATTATTCCATTCGTCTTGTGTGGGAGGTCGCTTTCGAGCTGCACTTGCTGTCTCCCTCTGATTTTAATTCAACCATCGTGGTTGGTCCTCATATTGATTAATGACAGAAGACATACTGTACATGAATCAGGCTGAGACCAGCGGGTGTCGGGGAATTTCTGCAGGCGTTTTTTGTTGCGATTGTTTGCCATAAAGCACTGAAGGCGCTTCGTGCTTTATGGCTGTGTTGAAGTTCATTATTAATTGGACCGTGTCTGGACAGTAACGAACATCCCTGACCTTATAGTAGAGTGCACAATCGAGAGCGTGGTTTCTGCAGTGAACGTAGACTTCTGCGGGAAACTGTGCTGCAATGCGTGCCTGAATGCCACGCGCTTTCCCGCTTACATTACCAGCACCATCACAAGGCGTATTTACACTGCCAAATATGCCGTCTTATGCACGCCTTTTTTTTCGCGGCACGATCCACGCGTTAACACTACCCGAGGTAAATTGCCTGCTTGAGCTAGCACCCCAATTTAGTTAATTTAGTCAGCAAAATAAAGAATATGTTGGCATTTTTGCACTTGTAAATTGTTCAACGCGTTTATAGCCTACACTGACGTGAACTCATTTTTGCATGCGGGTGACTTCATTCATAAAAAAAATAAAACATTCGGGAGTATGCAAATTATTCTAAAGAGGTCTAAACTCTGTGCGCAGCCCCGCCTTCTCCAGTGAACCAAGAAAGCCCGCGCCGTGACGAACGGGGGATTTGACCCCCTTCGGTTTTACACAGGAAACTTAAGATAAGACGGTGAAGTCGCCGGGCATGCCAAGCTGCGACCGAACCGGCTTGGCAGTGTAAAGAGGCCTACACATCATCCTGCCCAACAATATGGGCAGGATCTAGACCATGCGCTTCTAATCGGGTCAGCAATAGCCGTGTGTCAATGCCCAGCCTCTGCCTTTGACTGATAATGAATGTATGGAACGTTGCATTTTTAATGTTTACACCAAAGATTCTAGACTAGAGAGTGCGCGCCAATCCATGAAACCTTTTAAGGAATCAGATAAAGTCTGCTCTCTTCACTGAACAAAGCATGTTTCAGAAATCAGCACATTAAGATAAATGTAGTTGTCACACAAGCTGTTTTAGATTTTTGTAATATGGAATTGTTTCAGGGGGGAAAATGCCTCGAAAAAATATACGCACAGTGCGTTCAAGATTAGGACTGACAAAGCGTATGTCAGCCCAGGCCTAATCAATTGTGTTGTTATATCTTCGGCATTCATATTATTGTAGTCTATTCTTTTCGTAGGATACTCTGTCGTTAGCCTTGATGGGGACATATTTGAACCCTATTTAACCCTATTTTCCATCGACAATCCTGCGTCTCCCCCTCCTATAGAGCCCATTCCAGCACCGTGTCAGTGGACAGTTGCAAGCCTACAAACGTCGTTAGAGCAATGCACGCGCGTTCATGTTAAGAGGAGTTTCAGGAAACGTAGCCTTTTTTTTTTACACACACACAGACACACACACAGACACACGCGAGCGCTTCACGCACGCACGCACGCACGCACGCATGCACGCACGCATGCACGCACGCATGCACGCACACACGCACGCACACACACGAATACTCACACACACACACGAATACTCACACACGAATACTCACACACACACACACACACACACACACACACACTCTCATACTCACACACACGACTCCCTTGGTGGCGGTGCCGCTTCCCCCCGAGGCTCCAAGGATCCTTTGCGGCACCCGGACACGGTGACCACGGCCGTGATCACCACAATATAATTAACAGAAGAATAATGTATCATCATTTTTATACAACTATCAGAAAAGAAAAGTTTCTGATAGCTAACTATCAGAAAAGTCGTCTAAAACATTAAATCAGGGTTCCTAACATGTTCTGTTTATTGTGTGTGCAGGCTGATTGGCTGTCATCTGTCAGAGCGATGCTGTGAAGCTCTGGCCTCAGTTCTCAGCTCCAACTCCTCTAGTCTGCGCGAGTTGTACCTGAGTTACAATTATCTGCAGGATTCAGGAGTGAAGCTGCTCTCTGCTGGACTGGGGAGTCCACACTGTACACTGGAGACTCTCAGGTCAGTTTTACTCAATGTGCAAACCTTTACAGCACAAGAGTCTTTATAAAAAAAAAGTAACAAAAAAACTTCAATAAAGACATTTAATGTAGAATGTACAGTTTACTATTTTTTATTATTATTATTCTACCTATTCACATGTAGTCAGGCTTTTTTTAAAGCTTATTATTAGAATTTAAACATAAAAAAAATTAACATTGGCGTAACTTCTCTTTCAATTATGGAAAATGTTAAAGTAATAAACACAGTAACATGGTCTTTTATTTTGTGTGTGAAGGCTGACTGGCTGTCATCTGTCAGAGAGATGCTGTGAAGCTCTGGCCTCAGTTCTCAGCTCCAACTCCTCTAGTCTGAAAGAGCTGGACCTGAATACCAACGATCTGCAGGATTCAGGAGTGAAGCTGCTCTCTGCTGGACTGGGGAGTCCACACTGTACACTGGAAACTCTCAGGTCAGGGTTAGGGTTAAATTTGTCTTTAAGTTGTTTGATAGTAAGGGATAATCCAGGACTAGGTGGGCTGTTATCTAAAAGAACAGACGACACGTGTCTAAAGCCCAGTTCAGACCAAAGATTAGCCTCGCAACGACTTGCAACTCGCAACTCCTTCCAACTCCTTGCGACGAGACGGGCTGCGACGTTCTAAAAATGGGGCAGTTCAAACTGCTGCACCGGGCGGCGACGTCAGGTGGTTTCCCTAGCAACTGTGAACGCTCTGGCACAGCTGAGAGCCGCAACAGCATCAGCATCACGCTAAAAAGTAGCCTAACTTAGGTTTGCGATTAGGTTGCTTGAGCTTGCACCCCAATTTAGCCTCCCGGACCCTACACACACATTAGCGGTTTATTGGGTTTCATTCTGATGTAAATGTGACGGCTCCGCGGTTCCGGGGGGGGGGGGGGGGGGGCGGGGGCTTGGGCAGAGGTGTTGCTGCGCTGTCTCCACAGAGACAACGCAGCGATATCATCATGAGCAGTTCTAACTTTGTAGAGAGATTTCTATTTGCAAAAACTGTTGGTTTATTTTTATTGATCCCCTTCGAGAATTTGTGTGCAAATGGGGGGGGACTAGGCTATATTCTCGCCTTCCTACTTTGTAAAGCGCATTGTAGGCCTGTTGCTTTGGGGCCGATACTGCGCCCATTCCTTGATTCGTTCTGCCGCATCACTCCAAACAATTAATTTTATTCCAATGTTCGTCAAATCCACTCCAATAGTGGTCCTGCATTGAGTTGAAATCCAACTCTAATGAATATATGGTCCAGTTTTAAGTTTCAAGAACATTTATACATTCCCAGGGCATGTTAAATGAGTGCATGCCCCGCCACTCATAACACACTTGTAAAATGCAGTCGTCAATTGATGGAATGGGTTATTTCATACATCATCACAAACAAAATTTGGATTTAATCAAATAAATTACAGATAAATATAATACTGAAATGGCCACTTTTTGGTTGAACACATTTGAAGGAAATAATTACGATCCCCAATGTTGACCTGAAGTTAGGGTTAAGGTCACGCTGCTGCAACTCTTCCCCTGCGACGTTCCAAAACAGCCTCGTTGCGAGGCGAATCTTTGGTCTGAACTGGGCTTAAGATCGCCACCAGATTCAGCATCATTATTCATTTGTAGGCTGGGGTCAACATGTCAGAGCACAGATGGGAGGAGGGAGGCCAAGAGGCCAGAGGAGGAACAGAACTTTAGAGGACGAGGATTCTAGGAACATCATTTTTATTTTTTAAGGGTTGTTTATTTTTGCTGTCTTGTTAGCTGCTAGTGTGTCATTAGTTAACAGGTTATTCTAGCTGACAGAACACTGGCCAGCTGATGTGAGGGTAAGGGGTTGCTGTCCTGTTAACTGCTAGCATGTTATGTATGTTATATGTGATGTAACTCTGACCAGCTCATGTGAGGGTTAGGGTTAGGGGTTGCTGTCTGTTATATGTTATGTAACTCTGAGGAGTTGCCATTAGTGTAGACATGAGGCTCGGTGATGGTGGCTCTAGACGGGCTGTGATCTGAATTAAATCATAAAGCTTTAAGTTGTCCATCATATGGAATTAATACTTTATTAATCTGTTTACTTCAGTAAGAAATATTCTCTTCCAGATAGAATAAATGAACGTGTGTGTGTGTGTGTGTGTGTGTGTGTGTGTGTGTGTGTGTGTGTGTGTGTGTGTGTGTGTGTGTGTGTGTGTGTGTGTGTGTGTGTGTGTGTGTGTGTGTGTGTAGGTTGTCTGGCTGCCTGGTCACACAGGAAGGCTGTGCTTCTCTGGCCTCCGCTCTGAGCTCCAACCCCTCCCATCTGAGAGAGCTTGACCTGAGCTACAATCACCCAGGAGACTCAGGAGCTGCGCTGCTCTCTGCTGGACTGGAGGATCCACGCTGGAGACTGGACACTCTCAGGTATGGCGAGGACAGCTCACCATTCAGAGAAAATGCCTCCTACAAGGATTCAACCCTCTGCTAGATGAAGTTGTTTGAAAAGGCAGCTGTAACTTATGTTGTGTAGAAAGTGATGAGACGGCAGATGATGATGGTGAATGTTTCAACATGCTGCTCTCACTTTGTTTCCCCCGCCAGTGTGGAGCACGGTGGAGTGTGGAGACTGAAACCAGCTCTAGAGAAGTGTAAGTGTCTGTTTGATTCATCACAACGCACACTAACTATTGAGAGGGAAAGTCCATCCACACAGCAGGAGGTGACGTCTGTTCATTCAGATATCTGAGAATGAAGCTGATGACTGACATCATGTATCTTACATATATAAACATTAACATAATTGCTGTGATTATATCAGGAGTGATGATTTTACAACATTGGACATAACACCATAATAATCAGGATACTGTTAATCATAATTACATGTCTATTTTATATTCAAAAACTATTAAATTAAACTATCATCTTGTCACCATTATAATAATTATAATATTGTTTTAATTCCTGTCATTACATTAGCTATGGCACATAATAATCATATTAACATGTTTTGAATGATGCATGTGTTTCACCTTAGATTTAAATTAGAGCTGGTGATGCTGTTTATTTAATAATGATGACGATGATGATGATGATAATTATAATTAATAATATTGGTTTAGCAGCCTAATCATGTTTCTCCCGTCAGATGCCTGTGAACTCACACTGGACCCCAACACAGCCCACAGACGACTCTCTCTGTCTGAGGACAGCAGGAAGGTGACGCTGGTTGAAGAGAAACAGTCGTATCCGGATCACCCAGAGAGGTTTGACGGCTGGTACCAGGTGTTGTGTAGAGAGGGTCTGACTGGCCGCTGCTACTGGGAGGTAGAGTGGGGAGGACGGGTTCATATAGGAGTGACATACAGAGGAATGACAAGGAGAGGAGTGGGTAGTGACGCCGTGCTTGGATTGAACAACAAGTCCTGGAGTCTTGATTGTAATGACGACGACAATGCTGCTGTCTACACTGCCGATCACGACGGTAGTAGAACAACCCTACGTCTCCCCCCCCCTCACTCTAACAGAGTAGGAGTGTATCTGGACCGGCCCGCTGGCTCTCTGTCCTTCTACAGAGTGTCCCCAGGTGGAGGGGGGTCCTCAGACACACTGACACTCCTCCACACCTTCCAGGCCTCCTTCACCCAGGAGGTCCTCCTCCCTGGGTTTACGTTAAATAACCCTGGTTCCTCAGCGTCTCTGGGAGTGTCCATTGTAGACACACAAACACACAAAAAGACCCATGGAAAAGCACGCACATGTAAACAGTCATAAACACACCCAAACCAACAAACACATATGTACATAGAAATTAACACACACACACAAACAAACACATCGTTCATGACTCTATAAACAAACACACACACAAGCACACACAAACAAACACATCGCACTCTATAAACACACACACACACACTTACACAGACTTATTTACACACACACACACACACACACACACACACACACACACACACACACACACACACACACACACACGTACACAGACTTATTTACACAGACATGCACTCACACACACACACCGTTCATGGATCTAAACCCACAGCAGGTCAGTGTGCCGGTGGTAAGCAGCAGGTAACATCAGTGTCTCTCGTGGTTCATCTCTCAGCCCTCTCTGTGTTCAGCTGGGCTGCTGAGCGTCAGATTAGAGGGGGCCGCTTGGGTCTGGGGGGTCCTCACAGTCCTGACGTTGTTGAGGACCAGCTGTTAGGGGGACGTTTGAATACCTGTGGACCCATGGACGTACCTGTAGTGCATCGGGTTGTTGAGCAGCAGCTGTTGGTGCTCTGAGGGGTCAACCCGTTCAGTGGAAGTACAACACTTTGTGATTGATTTAAATGCTCCTCTGAACTCCAAATGCTGCATTTTATTGGGCTTCTGGAAGGTTCAGCATAAACCATGAAAGGAAGATCTTCCTTTGGGTTAAGCAGGTTGTACAAAGATTTACTTTCTAAGGTAAAATGTGTTTTAAATGTTTATTGAGTGTTATTTTACTACAATATTTTATATATTTTCAACATCGTTTTGAAGGAATCCAAAATCAGTTTATATTTTGCCATGCCTGACATGGAAAGTGATTTAAAGCAGATTTAACAACATAATCATGAATGATGATAAGAGTTCTATGGGAAAGGGTAACAATGTTGTAAATTACTTTCAACGGATGATCGTTTCTTTGTGTTCTTTTGGGAACAAGTCAACATGTTCAGTCATTAAAGATGCCTTATGATTTGTAATTGTTCATAAATCATAATGTTAATAAACTACTCAGTGCGTCAAATGAACGTTCTCGTGTGTTCAGACGATTCTTCCCGGTAGTTCAGTTGAAATCCTCCAAGTCTTCTGGAGTCGTTTCCTCCAACACAACAGTGGAGTCTCCATTCAGCCCTTCATCACTGTGCAGGGAGGATATTACCACACACAACAGTGGAGTCAGATTTTTTTAACCACACACGCATATACAAAAACAAAAAGTAAGTAAAAAGGTGGCGAGCCTATCTGGCGAGCTAACCAGCTAGGCTCTGGCGAGCCTAGCCTATCTGGCGAACTCTGCTCTCTGATTGGTTCAGAGACAGCAGGCCTGTGGTAATGCATCAGGCCCTTAGATGGTAGTTCACGTTACATGGTGCAAAGGTTTCCTTATGTCCTCATCTCCATCCTCACCCTAGCTGGATGCACTCCTCCAGGTAGTACCACACACGCACACCTTGTCAATCAAAATTAAACCATTTTCATATTTTTCTTGATACATTTTGGGGCCGATAAGGTGCTGTGATTTTTGTAGTTTCCCAGATTATCAATCTCTTCAATTTTGATACATTTTTTCTGTTAATATACAATGCAGATGTTTTGTCATTTTGAGAACGCAAATATCTGCTGACCTTCTCCCCGAAGTCGAAGCAGGGCGAGGGGAAGGTCATGTCCTGGCTGCTGAAGGACAGTCGACGGAGGTCTTGTGGATGAGGGCGTCGCCTCATTCCCGGGGTCAGGATCCCCCGCCTCTCCATGTAGGAGCACCCGTTGGGGTAGGAGCCCAAAGGTCAACAGGCTGACCCCCACATCCAGACCGTTGTCTGCCCCCTCCGCGTTCAACACCCGGCTCATCAGACCCTCTGATAAACACACTCATGGTTCTCTGGTTAGACACACGTCATACGATGACCGATTACCAACATTTCAGACCGACTACCTGAAGACTAAAACTCCATCCGCAGACCAAATGTCGATGATATGCAAGAAAAGCAACAGAGCCACGATGTCTGGATGCAGGGGTTTGACTCAGGGCAGAGCAAGCAGGGACTGGGGGAATAGGAATCCATTCATGGGAGAACCGGGACTCTTTGATTAAGCGATACTTGATTGAGCAACGTTGTCAGATTGACACAAATCAGTACCTTCCTATAGAGTGCGCTCTATAGGAAAGTACTGATTTGTGTCTCTCTGACAACATTGCTCAATAGAGTATCGCTTAATGTTATGCATGCTCGACAATCGTCCATTTGCATTGAGGACCTGTAGAACAGAAACCACCACGTAAACCTTCCAGAAAGATCGAAATACCGTTCCACAATATTTACAGAATCTCAGTATTCACACAACGGCTTTTCATATCGCATCGTCCCGGCTGATTCCAGACCCTAGGAGAGACTGCGGTGGGCGGGGCAAGGGGGGACGTGCACCAATCACCTTCAGGGAAGCCAGAGATGGAGAGGATGTCCTCCAGCTGGACCTTGGCCTCCAGGGTCATCCTCAGGGTGGACGTGTTGAGGCGCTTCTGCTCACACACACACACACACACACACACACACACACACACACACACACACACACACACACACACCAGAAGTGAAGACTAGAATAGAGTTGATTTCTATAATTGCTGGTTTGGTCATGTGTTGTTTAATTCAAACCACATCGTATAACATTTATAGCGCCTAGAAGGGCTGCAATAGTATCTAGGGCCCCATCCTATTATTCCCCTAGCCCTGGATTTGAGCCCTAGCCCTATAAGTTGTGCGTTCCCTCGGAGGAGTAGGGTGATCCAATACTTAGGGAGAGAGAGGGCCTATTTCCCCTTAAAGTCCCTTGGCAGCTCGCCAGCTCGGTACCTCACTTACAGCCAAGGGAGTATCACGTATGACCCAGGACACGTTGCGAACTCAGCAAGCGGCTATTTTTCCATGTTTTTCTCAAACTGTTAGACATTATGTTAAATTATTTATCCGTAGACTGGATTTAACTATACGACCTGAATGTGTAGGTTGTCTTATTTTCGACACAAGGGTGACATTTTCAAACGTGAATGAAAATAGTAGTAGGCTCCTTCCTGTAGTGTAGACACGTCGGTGCTGCGCGTGACGTAGGGGAGCACGTTCACTACGCTAATTTGCATAATATTAATTATAGTGGTGTCACATTTCATAGGGAACGATCTTCACTATCACTTCACTCTTTACTGTGGAGGGAAGTGTTCTCGTTAAGGGGAGAGGAATGGGACAGGGCCTAGTACTCATCTAACGAAGCAAGGATCAACAATATAAAGTCACTAATTAAAATAGTAACAGGTAACTGTTGGAAAAGCGACGAGTAACTTCAATACAAGCACTAGTAACTCAAATGAGTTTGGCTTCTGGACGCAGTGTTCAAACATGGATACAGAATAGATGGGAATGAGCGCTGGTGGTGGGGAACAGGACGCTCACTTGAAGAGGCCTCCCATGATCATCATCCCCTCCCTCCTCCCCCTCTTCCTCCTCCACCACCACCTCTACCGCCTCCTCCTCCTCCTTCACCTCCTTGTCCCCCTCCTCCTCTTCCCCTCCTCCCTCCTCTATGATATGTAAACGAGTGGTTATTGTGGGAGCAGGACGCTCCCTTGAAGAGGCCTCCCATGACCATTATCTCCCCCAGGCGGGGCTCCCCGGTGGGCCACGGGGCGTCCCAGAGAGGGCAGCTCGTCGTTGCTGTCCACAGCGTCCACTTCTGGTGGACCAACCCCAAGGAAACATCAACAATCCCCACAGTAAGTAAGTAAGTAAAATCCATTTATAAGGCACATTTAAAAACTGTTTTTCATTGGCCAAAGTGCTGTACATGGTGCAACCAAAGGCACATAATAGATTAGAACACAGGCCACCTTATATAGTTCGCCTGTTTTCAGACACTGGGTCAAAACCCAAAGTATATACACCGTCAATACAAAGACACATTCAGAAACATCATGACCGGGTTTCTTACTTGCAGGAGTCGATGACGTACACCGCGTCGTTGAGGGTGATGCTGGTCTCTGCCATGTTGGTGGACAGGACGACCTGCAGGAGACAGGGAACAACAACAGGAGATGGACAGGCGAGGGTGGATTCCAGGCAGCTGGGCAGGCAGAGGAGCACACGGGGTGGATGGCAGGCAGCTACGGGGTTGGTGATCCTGGGGCGAGGAGAACGTGGAGAGTTAAAGGTCCCATGACATGCCACCAGGTGTGGTGTGATTAGCCGTTACAAGCCGTTTCGGAAATCGGCCCCTTATGACATCACAGGTGGGCGTGTCCACCTAGATGTGTGCTGGATAGATCAGTCTACTAGCCTACCCAGTGGACTGTAGCAAACGTTGCTCATCTCTCCGTCACACATCTAGGTGGACACGCCCACCTGTGATGTCATAAGGGACAGATTGTTGTTGTTACCAAACATTCACTAGTGCCGAGACTGGTATCTACCACTGTAGTTGAAACAACGATCTGGCGATGAGTGGCTGAAGAACCGGGGTTTAAGTGGAGCAGAGATGATGACTGGAGACTGATGACAGGTGTGCAAGTCCGATAGGTGTGGAGCTGGGGAAAACGAGGAAACCCCTTGCCCAAGAGGGGGAGGCAGAGCTGAGCATCCAGCTCTGGGGGCCCTAACAGTAGGCCTTCCCCCCCTCAATGGGCGCCTCCAGCAGGTCTATCAGGGGGCTCCTCATGGAAATCTCGGACCAAGGATGCATCCAAGATGCATGTACACTTTGTCGGAAATATATTCAAATTAAACTTTAAGGAGGATCAGTTAAGTGTACTTTAAGATGAAAACTGAAAGCATACTTCAAGCATTACAGCAGTAGCATACTTATTCTCAGTATATTAAAGTTGAGGTTAAGGCCATCCTGACTGAAATACACTTTATCTGAAATATATTCTAAATAAACTTCAAAAAAGATCAGTGAAGTATACTTGTAAGAAGTATGCTGAATGCATACTTCAAGTATTACAGCAGTATCATCATTATTTTCAGTATATTACAGTTGAGCTTAATGACATCCTGGCAGAAATATATTTTATCTGAAATATATTGTAAATAAATTTATATACTGAAACAACACTTTAAGTACATTAGCGTTGGTATATTTATTTCAAGTACACCTACATTGAACCTAAAAAGATCTCAGAAGAAGTATACTTTTCCAAAAGTCTACCTAAAATATACTTAACATGAAGTATATGCCTGGAAAATGTACTTGCAATGAATTATGTACTTCGAAAATATTTTTGCAATACACTTCAGTGCACTTAATTTTCACCAGGGGATACACAAACAAATGGAATAAATACACGCATCTACACAAACACATGGAAGACAGACACACACACACACACACACACACACACACACACACACACACACACACACACACACACACACACACACACACACACACACACACACACACACACACACACACACACACACACACCATACACAGACCACCCCCAGTGGTGTGTTTGATGTCAGGTGTTGGTGTAGTATTCAGACCGCCAGCCCACTAATTTTCACACACACACACACACACACACACACACACACACACACACACACACACACACACACACGCACACACACACTGCTCCACAGTTGTGAGAAGGCCCTAAACGCTGGGCCTTCTCTTTAGTCCTGGGGGGCTCTCCCTCACAGCAGAGGGGCTGCTTCAGACCGACCTCTGTTCAGGATGGTGAGCCCCCCCCCCCCCCCTTCACTGCTCCCTCGAGGGCCCCTAACTGGGCTCCTGATGGCTGCTGTTGATTCTGCTTTGGTTTGGTTTGTTTGATTATTCTCCTCGATTAAACTTGTCAAAGTTCCCTTCTGTATTTGATGTAATCAATAAAAGGTTGTTTGTGCTTTAACCAAGTACGACCACTAGAGGGCAGTGTTTCCAGTGTCTTCATTACACTGAATTAGGATTTGATTGGATGTGGACATGACACGGTTG
Source organism: Gadus morhua (assembly GCF_902167405.1). Lineage (NCBI taxonomy): Eukaryota > Metazoa > Chordata > Actinopteri > Gadiformes > Gadidae > Gadus > Gadus morhua. The sequence continues at coordinate 20,158,542 of NC_044070.1, read as the reverse complement.
GCATGGAAACTAGACACATCTAACGTTGGGAATCATTCATGGGATGAAGACAGAAGGAGGAATGAAGGAAACAATTAAATTCATCCAACTTAGGTACGTCTGTAAATAAACAGATGTAGGGAATCGGAGTATTGTTGCTCCTCTCCAGCAAGGTGTGTGTCCACTAGGGGGGTCACCTTCAGGGCTCAGTGAACAGGAGGTCCCCGCAGGAGGTCTCCAGCAAGGTGTGTGTCCACTGTGATCTCCTAAGACCGTTGCTATTTCTTATCACTGAAAACAGTTATGGTTAAGGAGCCCAGAAGCTCAATTATTACTCTCAACAACTTCAGAACCCGCTTAATGTTCTCTCTCGGTTCTAAACATTCCTTTTGTGTTTTGGCATACCCCTACACTTAATTCAACCTTCCTTCGATTTGTCCTTTTGTATTTTTATAAACGGGGCAGCTCACGATTTGACGACGAGGACACACTTAGGAAAGTCCTTTACAGTTGTTGATACAGAGGTTTTAAATGAGAGTGAGACGTCTAATTTGTCCAGAAGGCTGGGGGTGTGTTTACTGGAAAGGGTTCCCAATGTGTATCGCTCCGTGTTTGTTAGCACATGAAGTTCAAGTCCTCCCCCTATTTTTCAAAACCCTGGTACCGGACAGGGTCTTATCATGCAGGCAAAATGTGAGTTGAATGGCAACTAGCCTTGAATTAGCCTGAAAGGTAATATCTGACTCTGGCTGTGTGACAAATTATTAGTGTGTGCGTGCGTGTGCGTGTGTGTGCGTGCGTGCGTGTGTGTCCGTGTGTGTGTGTGCGCGTGTAAAGGTAAACCAGTTAATGATGGATTATTTAATGACAGCTGTTAGTAAGATTCGAGTCTGTGTCCTGGTTTGATCTGAGGTGTTTCTGACAGTGTATGCGTTTTAAAAGATCACCTTAATGTGTGTTTGTTTTGTTGTACTTTATGTCTACTAACTACAAAAAGTGTTGAGAAATGTTCTGCTCCTTCAAAGTAAAAGGATTTCTTTTATTTTCCTTCCTTTGCAGTTGTATTTTGATACTTTGAGAGTCCCAGGATTTCTATACAGACGATACCAAACACAGCAGTACTTTGTACCCTGGAAGTCATACTTTAGTTGTACTATCCAGCCATCACTGTGGGTATCAGCACTGGGACCTGTTGGTTTATAGCTTGATATGGACTTTATTAAGCTGTTGCTCGGTCTTATCTTATCACTTCATCAATCATGGTGCTGTGCCCTGACAGAGGCCAGTGGAACATAAAGCTTGTAGACGTAGTTACCTGCTGTTCAAAGTCTCCTTCCTCTTGATCGGTCTTCACTGAGGAGCCTAGCAGCTCAATCGTTACTCTCTGAACCTTTAGAACCCGTTTAATGTTCTGTCTCGCTTCTTAACACTTCTCCGTGATTTTGGCTTGCCTTTCATTTCTGCTTCTATATTTCCATTCTACACAGACAGCACAAGTTTTAACATGGAGAAGATAAGGTACAGTATGGTGAATTCAAGTTATCTTCAGATGACTGGTGATGTATTCTTACTATATTAATTCATTCTTACTAAATGAATCTGTTTCCAGTCCAAGTTCAGTGTTTCCAGGTTTGTGGTGTAAAAGGGACGCTGATATCAGTGAAATAACCTGTTGAAATGAAGGAGTATGGGTCAGAACATCAATAACTAGTTTCACTGTGTGGAGGGCGTTTATATACGGATCCTTTGGATCGGTACATAAAGTGTTTTTAATTGTACTGAAAGGATAAGTTTTCTCCAGGGTCTGTAGTAGTCAGTTTGGTTGTGTTATGGACTTTTATTGTGGCGTTTTATTGGTAACATTAGTTCATTATTGATGGTTTATGGTTACAACAGTTAACGGATAAAGACATAGATGATAGAATGTGTATATCTAGAGATAGACAGTGATTGTGTGTGTGTGTGTGTGTGTGTGTGTGTGTGTGTGTGTGTGTGTGTGTGTGTGTGTGTGTGTGTGTGTGTGTGTGTGTGTGTGTGTGTGTGTGTGTGTGTGTGTGTGATCTAGACATAGAGTGTGATATACTATGTATATCTTGACAAAGAGAGTGATAGAGTGTGTGACTATTAGACAGGAGGATAACACATCTTCACTACAGTCATTTCACGTTCGGTACTCTAACAGAATCCACAGAAACAATCTGTAGTTGTGTTTGTGTCCAGGTCTCCAGTCTACTATGGATGAGGAGAGAGAGGAGGGGGCTCCTACCTCTAAAACCACTCTGTCTGGGGAACATGGCTGCCAGAGCAAAGCAAAGAGGTAAGAAGAGGATCTCACTGTCTGTGACTGTTGTCCTTCTCAGAGCTCAGCACTGATATCTCATGACTCCATCATCAGTCTTAGTAAAAGCTGTGTGCGTGTTGTGTTGAAGCCCAGAGCAGCGGGAGAGAGCAGACTCCCCTGGACCCAGCTGTGTCTCCTTGAAGAGTGACTGGTCTATGGCTCATCCTTTTAACTTTAGAGATGGAAATCAGTCTATTGAGAAGAGGTGAGGATTTATCAGATATTATACAACTATATCTATCAGACATCTTTTAATCCTGGTTCTTGTTTTTCTATAAGATTCCAGCAGGAGAGAGCAGACTCCCCTGGACCCAGCTGTGTCTCCTTGAAGAGTGACCGCTCTATGGGTCATCCTCCTGGACTTAAAGATAGACGCCCCTCCAGAGAGGAAGGGTAAGGATTTGTCAAAAATCATAAAACGACAGCATCGATCAAACATCCATAAATCCTAGGGCTGCACGATATGAGCAAAAAATGATATCCCAATATTTTTTGGCTGAATGGCGATATACGATATATATCTCGATATTTTCTATAGAGTGGGTTAGATGTTTTTTTTCTAAGTCAAAAGCCGCATGTGAGATGTTGCAAGCACTTTTATTAAAACATAGGTCAGTATGACTGCAACATGTGATTTTGTATCGTTATTTTCAACAGAATTGAATGAACATGTTAAAAAAAAGGGACGTTTTTCACCTTCTTCACAAAATAATCACCTATGCAAAACATTATAAAGCTGTAGGTTACACACATTAGCTACCAATAAGAGCATTGGCTTCGTCGCATTGTCCTGTGTACTACGGTGAGGGTTTCAGTGCGCCGTAACTTTAATCCCCCGCCCCCTTCCTTCTCCGTTCCATTTGGGAACATGTTTGGTTTAATTTCGCTTGTTTCGTATATTTTAATTAATTAATTAAGAGCGTCACCAGAGGGCGCCCCCAACACATATGCCGAGCGCCGGCCCTGGTTTCGGGGCAGAAGAAACTGTCGCGGCCGGTGATGCAGCAGCACAGCCACGGAGTATTACGCATTCCTTATACTGCACTTTGTACCGCTGCTGTAAATGGTGGAACAGATTTGTCGTGCTTCCACTTTTAGTCGCAACGGTTTTGCTACACTCTCTACAGATGACCTGCAGCTGCTGCTCATCTGTTTTTTTTTAAACCCAAACTATTTCCACATTATGGAGCCGTTGTTTCTCCTCTTTGAAACAATTTCGTCTACCGCCGCCGTCTCGTTTTCTTTACGGGTATCATCCATGCTTGTTGTGTTGTGAGGGGGCGGCGGGGGCGGGAATGAGGCGTCTTTGCACACGCACGTTCGGAAAGACAGAGTGGGAGGGGGAGGGGTCGCGCTCACAGTCTCCAAGGCAAGCGCTGTAGACGCTTGAGGGGGAAACTGACCATTTTAACGCATATCGATATAAACGATATTGTCAAATCTTGTATCCCCGTGGAAATTATATCGATATATCGTACATAGCCGATATATCCTGCAGCCCTAATAAATCCTGGTTCTTGTTTTTCTATAAGAGTCCAGAAGGAGAGAGCGGACTCCCCTGGACCCAGCTGTGTCTCCTTGAAGAGCGACCGGTCTATGGATCGTCCTCCTGGACTTAAAGATGGACGCCCCTCCAGAGAGGAGAGGTAGGAGTTTCCAACAAACTAGTAGTTTTACTAACTGATATTTACAATTCAGGAAATATTTTTATAAAAAGATACTGTGTGTTTGTGTGTGTTTGTGTGTGTGTGTGTGTGTGTGTGTGCGTGTGTGTGTGTGTGTGCGTGCGCGCGCACGCTGTCTCCACAGGCGACTCCAGGAGAGGTCAAAGGTTATCAGTGCTCGGTCTGTACAGCAGAATCAAGCAGAGCTGATCAAGGTGTGTAAATGAAACAAGACATTTGACTTCAGCTCTAAACAGGGGCGCCCGTAAAGGGAGGGGGGGGGGGGGGGGGGAATTCATCATAATCAAGTTAATATATTTCGAGTGAAAATGTTATCTAAAAAACGTTGCAATTTAAACAAACAAGGGGTTTGTTCCTCCATGTTTGGCTAAATGTTCAGTATAGTCTATATATTCCACCTCTCTCTCTTTATTGCATGGTTCAGTCTTGCGTGGATCCAGTTTTCAGCACAGAGTCTTCCACTCGGTCAGCTTACAAGCAGAACAGACGGAGAACAGACTGTCGGTAGTTTGACACGTCGTCGTTGATGTAGAAGTCGGGGTATCAGAAACAGAAACCTGAGAGGGAGGAAAAGGTCACCCAGTTTATACAAATAAAGGTTTTTATTTATTTACCTTCCTGAGGTGCCCATTATCACGGAGCTACCTAGTGAATCATAGAATCTTATATCAATCAAATAGTTCTTCATAAAACATGAAATTCATAAATATAAATCAATAAATGAGGGAGACAGGTGGATGACCCGGGAAATCTGTTTATTTAGGCCTTCACTCATTTTCTTCTACTTATCAACTATACAGCCAGGGTAGGTCTGTGAATACTGACCCCTAGTGGTGAAAAGTAATAGCAGAGTATGAAGACAGTCTGTGTCTTTTCTGTCTCTTTTTACTGAGGTGGTTAGAGCCAGTGTAACATTACTGGCATCTGACAAACTTTGGGAACAAATTGACCAAAATGTAAAGCACCACTGAATTTCATGAATTTCTCAAGAGGCAAGCCTTTTGCCAGAACAGCAACAGTAATGAGAGATGCCACTCATGTATAGGGCTGGGAAAAAAGATTATTTTTTAAACGATTAATCTAGAGATTATTTTTTCGATGCATCGATTAATCTAACAATTCACTTTTTCAGTTCGATTCGATTATCGATTATCTCCCCATTAATTGACTAATAGCAATTTATACATGTTGATTTACATATCTGAATGATAAAAACATGAATTCCTTAACATTGCAAGACATGTTTATTGCCTTTAAATTCCAAAATAAAAGTGCAAAGTAATGCATTCTTAGAAGTCTACGGTGCTCGGTCATCTGCAGCTGCAGATGACAGCTGCAGATTGTATTTAATTGTTTAATCAAATTTAGCAAGTAAACTGAGTGTTTAAAGCAGGTCAAGGGCGAAATAGCACAATACAGATAACGGATCGCTAGATAGAAGGTTCGCGAACGTTCACGTCATTCGACGCGATCGTCCCGATCATCTGTTGCCAGGCAGATTTGGAGTGGATTACGTATGGATGACGCGCCCGGTACAAATTTGGCAGCCGGTACAAATTTAGTGTGACAGCGCCTCTTCAGGTGCTGGTGAATTGCCGTGGTGCTAGAATGGAAAGTGATCTCCATTTTGCAAAGATGTCATATCACGGAATCGTTTCCTTTTACATTAAAGAATTCCCATACTTTAGAGGAATGAGTGCGTGGCGCCTTGCACTTATGAGAGTCTGAAGAGCCACTCGCGTTGCTACTACGCTCCGGCGCCGCCATCTTCGTTTTGGGTTTTTCGAATCGACGCGCATTTTTCGCGTCGACGTAATTTATGCGTCGAAGTCATCGATTACGTCGACGCATTGTCCCAGCCTTACTCATGTACCTCTTACATTCATACATCAATGGTCAATGACTGCAGGCTTAGTATTAGGTAATTAGCAGTAGGCTACACTAGAGCTAGTCTATCAATCTATGGGTGGTCAAATGGATTTTCTAGGCTGGTGGGTGGTCTAGGTTGGAGGCCCAATATATTATTTGATAAGGCCCACAATCTCTAGTGGTGCCCCTGGCTCTACATGGGCAATAAAAGCATCTCTTGTGGAGCTCCAGTTTTCCCTCTATAGACCAGGGAGACGTTCATCTAGGACTGATGCTTCTGATGTCCTCGGTTAGTTCAAAGTAAAGTTCTCCTTGATGTTTGTTCTGTTCCAGAGGGCTGAGGAGAACGCACACGTTTTTCTAGACAAGGAGCTGAAGAAGCTCTGGAGGGATCTCTTCTCAGATTTCCCACAATGCTCAGAGAGTCAGAGGGAGGAGGGGGATGATAAGAACAAGGAGCAGAGGAGGCGCGCCATACAGGGAGTGGTAGACATCACAAAGCTCTGCCTGATGGAGATGAACCAGGAGGAACTGGCCGACAAGCTGGGGAGTGGTAAGATACTCATATATAGGTTAAATGGTTTGATCCAGATATGTAGGGTCATTGTGGGGGTATCAGGTTGCATGGTTTGATCCAGATATGTAGGGTTATTGTGGGGGTATCAGCTTAAAGAATTTTAAACATTAAACTGCAGATCAACAGCAGAATAATTCAGTGAAAGAGATGCACCACTATCTTCTTCTATTAGGTTAGCAAGTCACTGATACCACTGATACTCAACAACGACAGCACTACTAATAAAGTTATAAGATCCATCTAAAGTAGAATTGTATAGTACTTTTTTCTTTACACAAGTAATATTGCTTGGAAATATGAATGGTATGTTTCTTCTGGTTTGGGATTTAGGAGCTGTTGCGGTCCAGTGGCAACATGAACTCAAGGCTCATCTGAAGAAGAAGTTCCACTGTGTGTTTGAGGGAATCGCTAGAGCCGGAGAGCAGAGACCTCTGAATGAGATCTACACAGAGCTCTTCATCACAGAGAGAGGCAGTGGAGAGGTCAACAAGGAACACGAGGTCAGACTGATTGAAAAGGCATCCAGGAAAACAGCCAATGAGGAAACACCAATCAGATGTGAAGACATCTTTAAACCTGGACAAGATAAACCAATCAGAACAATTATGACAACCGGAGTGGCCGGCATTGGTAAAACTCTCTTAACCCACAAGTTCACTCTGGACTGGGCAGAAGGCAAAGCCAACCAAGACATAGACTTCGCATTTCTCCTCACTTTCAGAGAGCTGAATTTACTGAAAGGGAAAGAGTTTAGCTTACTGGAACTTCTTCATCAGTTTTCTGTTGAAACCAAAGAATCAGGAATCTACAGATACGACCATGACCAAGTAGTCTTCATCTTGGATGGTCTGGATGAGTGTCGACTTCCTCTGGACTTCCAGAACAACCCGATCTGGACGGATGTCACCGAGCCGACCTCAGTGGACGTGCTGCTGACAAACATCATCAGGGGAGTCCTGCTTCCCTCTGCCCGCATCTGGGTAACCACACGCCCTGCCGCAGCCAATCAGATCCCTGCTGAGTGTGTTGACATGGTGACCGAGGTGAGAGGGTTCACCGACCCACAGAAGGAGGAGTACTTCAGGAAGAGATTCAGAGAGGGGACAATGGCCACCACAATCATCTCTCACGTCAAGAAATCTCGAAGCCTCCACATCATGTGTCACATCCCAGTCTTCTGTTGGATCACTGCTACAGTTCTAGTGGACTTCTTCAAAACATCCCAGAGAGGAGAAGAGGTGCCCAAGACCGTGACTCAGATGTACAGCCAATTCCTGAGGGTTCTGTCCATACAGGGGGACAGGAAGTATCATGGGCGAGCTGATACTGATCCACTCTGGAGTTCGGAGAGCAGGGAGATCATTGTTTCTCTGGGGAAACTGGCTTTTAACCAGCTGGAGAAAGGCCAGCTGATCTTCTACGAGGCAGACTTGGCAGAGTGTGACATCGATATCAGAGCAGCCTCAGTTTACTCAGGAGTGTTCACCCAGATCTTTAAAGAGGAGTGTGGACTGCACCAGGACAGGATGTTCTGCTTCGTCCATCTGAGCATCCAAGAGTTTCTGGCTGCCCTTTATGTCTTTCTGTCCTACATCAACACTGGTGTCAACCTGCTCTCAGAAGAACATCCAACCTCCAGGGAAGCTGAACTCCTCCCCCTCTACCAGAATGCTGTGGACAAGGCCTTACAGAGTGAGAACGGACACCTGGACTTGTTCCTCCGCTTCCTCCTGGGCCTCTCTCTAGAGACCAATCAGATGCTTCTACAAGGTCTGCTGGGACCAAGAGGAAGTAAATTACCGGGCAATCTAACTAAAAAAGATCCACCGGGACAGACAGGAAGGAGGTCACAAATCAATAACCAAATAGTCCATTACATCAAGGAGAAGATAGGTGGAGATCTCTCTCAAGAGAAAAGCATCAATCTGTTCCACTGTCTGAATGAACTGAATGACAGTTCTCTAGTGGAGGAGATCCAACAGTACCTGTCATCAGGAAGTCTCTCCACTGAATCTCTCTCCTCTGCTCAGTGGTCAGCTCTGGTCTTCATCGTACTGACATCAGAAGAGCAGCTGGACGTGTTTTACCTGAAGAAATACTCTGCTTCTGACGAGGGTCTTCTGGGGCTGCTGCCATTGGTCAAAGCCTCCAAAACATCTCTGTAGGTTCACTCATAACATATATTAAGAATACAACACTAAACATAATACTACAATATAAAAGTTATATTAAATTACAAAACATCTCTGACGGTGGACTAAGAACATGTATCGAATGCAAACAATAGAATATACATAATACTAGAATACAAAAGTTATAATAACATACAATATATATCTGTAGGCATACTTATAAAATGTTTTACGATGCACACTATATACATAATTCTATAAAAGTAATATTATGATACAGTTTTCAGAACTACAAAACAACTGTTATAGCATTTTTGTTAGTATCAACATTGTACACCTAATATGTAACTACCATTTCAAGATCTAATGTATAATCAGTTGTTCAACTATCAGAAAAGTCTTATAAAACATTTAATCACGGTTCTCAACATGTTCTGTTTTTTTGTGTGAAGGCTGGACAGCTGTAAGCTGTCAAAGAGATGCTGTAAAGCTCTGGCCTCAGTTCTCAGCTCCAACTCCTCTAGTCTGAGAGAGCTCGACCTGAGTACCAATGATCTGCAGGATTCAGGAGTGAAGCTGCTCTCTGCTGGACTGGGGAGTCCACACTGTACACTGGAAACTCTCAGGTCAGTAAGTGCAAACTGTTACACCACAAGGTTCGGTTTCAGAAGACTTTTACCTTCTGCCCCCTGGTCTGAGAATCACACCTAAATGACGTCAAACTATATCAGATAATAACTCAGTACCTTTGATGACCACATGTATCAGAGTGGTGCCATTGGACACATTACACCTTTTTGTATATGTGGGATGCAAAAATGAAAAGTTTAAAAAGTAATCCCAAAGTTGCCATTGCAACTTTTCAATTATTAACACAAAATATAATAAAAGTGCGTTCCCACAATCCCCTGTTAACGGGACAGTGGTAGTTAAACAAATGAAGTCGCAGTATTTGCATCCATGAAAGTTTATAGGTCTAAATAAACCAGCAGCCAGACCAATGTAGACCCTGCCTTAGCTGAACCTCTGAAGCTGAGCAGGTGGGCTTGGTTAGTACTGGATGGGGGACCAACTGGGAACACTGAGCTGCTGCTGGAAGTGGTGTCGGTTGGTGGCCAGTAGGGGGCACTCTTCCCTCTGGCCAGAGCATAAATCCTGATGCCCCAGTGCAGTGACGGGGACACTGGGCTGTGGAAGGTGCCGTCCTTCAGAGGAGACGTAAAGCCGAGGTCCTGACTCACTGAGGTTATTAAAGATCCCAGGGCACTTATCTCAAAAAGAGTAGGGGATTCCCCGGGTCCCGGCTAAAACTGACCAACCAGGCTCATTCAATCTGGCCCCCTATTCATCCCCCTGTTTAAATAGCTGATTCATTAATCCCCTCACTCTCCACCTCAAGCTGGTGTGTAATTGATTGATTGAAGTGATTGAAATTCTTTGACACATGCACAAACGTAAGCATACAAATGTACAGGTCAAAAGGATAACACATAAAAGCACATGGGCTTATTTCCATTGTGGTCCCTTGGTAGTGTAAGCATGCATATAGGTGTATGTAAGTGTGTGTGTTAAAGGTAATGTACATGACAATGGGGTCAACAAAGTAAAATATGACAGTCCAATCACACATTCACAATTCATGTGTGGTGAGCGTTCTGGCGCCGATTGGCTGCCGTGCATCACCCATGTGGATGCTACACATTGGTGATGGTTAGTGAGGTCCCCCCTTCACTGTAAAGCCCTATATGAAGTCAATGTAAGCTGACTTGAAAAGCGCTATATGAATGTATAGTTCATTTCAAGTTCATAAATGTATAATTTTCATAGGAGAAACTCAACAATTTCTTTTTTGTTGCCATGACTTTATAAGGTCTTTGTTACGTCATCATTTTTTACAGATATACTTTATATATATTTTATCTTCAGAACTTCAATTGAAGACATAAAATACAGAACAAGGTCCAACAATTTTAGATGTAGAAATACAGAACAATAAATGCAGAAATACAGAGCAACATAAAACAATTTAATATGTGTAAATACAGAACAACATAAAACTATTGATCATGTAGAAATATAGAGCAACATAATAGAATTGAATATGTAGAAATTCAGGACAACATAAATTAATATGTTAAAATACAGAACATAAAACTATTGACTATGTAGTAATACAAAACAACATTATTGAAAATGTAGATATACAAAGCATCATAAAACGATTGAATATGTAGGAATGCATAAACATAAAAAGATTGAATATGTAGGAATGCATAAACATAAAAAGATTGAATATGTAGAAATACAGAGCAACATAAAACGATTGAATATGTAGAAATACAGATCAATATGTATCTGTTTAATATGTAGGAATACAGAATAAGATCAAACGTTTGAATATGTAAAGAAGCAAAGCCCCAGAGGGGTTTCATAGTCGTCCTTGTTTTGAAGCCCCCTATAAGTGTCTGAAGTCAGGAAGGGCAAGTGCCCTCAGTGTTTTAGGTTTATGTAAATGAGCTTAAGCACATTTATGATGGTTTATCAAAATAAAAGGTTGAATTAATGAATCAATAGTCTCACAGAAGGAAGCATTGGGATTGATAGAGCGCTGAAGGCCCTCCTTGGCTCCATAGCCCTCTGCTTCGTTAGGTCTGACTCTGTTCACACAGAGTTCAGGATCCCTACGGCCATCAGGGGACTGCTGAAGGAAGTTTGAATGTCCAGTCATTTCCTTGAGCTCCCTTCCCTGATCCCTGATAGCAGCGTGGAGAGCCGAGGCGCTAGCATCACTGGACGTCCTCCCCTCCAGTGCTGTTCGTTAGCTACACCATGTTTCTCCTGTGAGCTAGTTGGATCCTTTAAGCACTTTTAATCTCACTTCCTAACATGTTCTTTTTATTGTGTGTGCAGGCTGAATTCCTGTGTTCTGTCAAAGGGATGCTGTGAAGCTCTGGCCTCAGCTCTCAGCTCCAACTCCTCGAGTCTGAGAGAGCTCGACCTGAGTTCCAATCATCTGCAGGATTCAGGAGTGAAGCTGCTCTCTGCTGGACTGAGGAGTCCACACTGTACACTGGAAACTCTCAGGTCAGTTTTACTCAACGTGCAAACAGTTCCGTATCAGGAGATTATTAAAAGACGACTATTGGCCCCTGGTTTGAGGATCATCCTAAATGTCGTCTAAATATATAATCGAATGACTCAGTACCCTTGCTGACCACGTTTATCAGGGTGGTGCCATTGGACATATTACACCTTGTTGTATGTGCGGTGCGAAAATGAAAAGTTGAAAAGTTATCCAAGTTGCCATTGCATCTTTTCAATTATATACACAAAATATAATAATAGTGCCCTCCCACAATCTCCTGTTAACGGGAGAGTGCGAGTTAAACAAATGAAGTCACAGTATTTGCATCAATCAAAGGTTATAGGTCTACCTAGAATTATTATATTTTGGCGAGCAGCACAGGAATGACCCAACAGGAGACCCGGTTTAAAGCATTTACACAATACACCACACGACCCGAGAGTTGCCTTTATTTATTTTTAATATGTCTTAAATTGTTTGACGTGTAAAAAAGTATAACATAACAAAGACTTTATACGCATACAAAAAATATAAATTCTTGAGTTGTTCCAATGAAAATGATATTTTTGCGATCACGGCCGTGGTCACCGTGTCCGGGTGCCGCAAAGGATCCTGGGAGGCCCGGGGGCAGCGTCACCGCCACCAAGGGATCTTGGCTAACAAGGGCTCCAGGGGTGCTCGTAGGGTGCTAAGAGCATCGTTACTATAGCCTCAGTGGAGTCACCTGCTGGACATTCTGTGGTATTGGATGTGTTTTATTAAAACACATCCAATACCACAGAATGTACAGCTGGCACCATTTCGCAATACCTCCTAAACAGTGGTTACCGCCAATATATTACTCATAGACTACTGTAAGATTTAAAAAGCAAAGACCGAGACAGAGTCAACAACAACATAATTTATTGCAGCAATTTAAAATTCCAAAAATAAATGCGCAGCCGAAATGTACCGATCAAACGCCACGTCCCAAGGTAACCCTCAAGGCATATAATAAATTCAAATGATTCCATTCGTCTTGTGTGGGAAGTCGCTTTCGAGCTGCACTTGCTTTCTCCCTCTGATTTTAATTCAACCATTGTGGTTGGTCCTCATATTGATTAATGACAGAAGACATACTGTACATGAATCAGGCTGAGACCAGCGGGTGTCGGGGAATTTCTGCAGGCGTTTTTTGTTGCGATTGTTTGCCATAAAGCACTGAAGGCGCTTCGTGCTTTATGGCTGTGTTGAAGTTCATTATTAATTGGACCGTGTCTAGACAGTAACGAACATCCCTGACCTTATAGTAGAGTGCACAATCGAGAGCGTGGTTTCTGCAGTGAACGTAGACTTCTGCGGGAAACTGTGCTGCAATGCGTGCCTGAATGCCACGCGCTTTCCCGCTTACATTACCAGCACCATCACAAGGCGTATTTACACTGCCAAATATGCCGTCTTATGCACGCCTTTTTTTTCGCGGCACGATCCACGCGTTAACACTACCCGAGGTAAATTGCCTGCTTGAGCTAGCACCCCAATTTAGTTAATTTAGTCAGCAAAATAAAGAATATGTTGGCATTTTTGCACTTGTAAATTGTTCAACGCGTTTATAGCCTACACTGACGTGAACTCATTTTTGCATGCAGGTGACTTCATTCATAAAAAAAATAAAACATTCGGGAGTATGCAAATTATTCTAAAGAGGTCTAAACTCTGTGCGCAGCCCCGCCTTCTCCAGTGAACCAAGAAAGCCCGCGCCGTGACGAACGGGGGATTTGACCCCCTTCGGTTTTACACAGGAAACTTAAGATAAGACGGTGAAGTCGCCGGGCATGCCAAGCTGCGACCGAACCGGCTTGGCAGTGTAAAGAGGCCTATACATCATCCTGCCCAACAATATGGGCAGGATCTAGACCATGCGCTTCTAATCGGGTCAGCAATAGCCGTGTGTCAATGCCCAGCCTCTGCCTTTGACTGATAATGAATGTATGGAACGTTGCATTTTTAATGTTTACACCAAAGATTCTAGACTAGAGAGTGCGCGCCAATCCATGAAACCTTTTAAGGAATCAGATAAAGTCTGCTCTCTTCACTGAGCAAAGCATGTTTCAGAAATCAGCACATTAAGATAAATGTAGTTGTCACACAAGCTGTTTTAGATTTTTGTAATATGGAATTGTTTCAGGGGGGAAAATGCCTCGAAAAAATATACGCACAGTGCGTTCAAGATTAGGACTGACAAAGCATATGTCAGCCCAGGCCTAATCAATTGTGTTGTTATATCTTCGGCATTCATATTATTGTAGTCTATTCTTTTCGTAGGATACTCTGTCGTTAGCCTTGATGGGGACATATTTGAACCCTATTTAACCCTATTTTCCATCGACAATCCTGCGTCTCCCCCTCCTATAGAGCCCATTCCAGCACCGTGTCAGTGGACAGTTGCAAGCCTACAAACGTCGTTAGAGCAATGCACGCGCGTTCATGTTAAGAGGAGTTTCAGGAAACGTAGCCTTTTTTTTTTACACACACACAGACACACACACAGACACACGCGAGCGCGCACGCACGCACGCACGCACGCACGCACGCACGCACGCACGCACGCACGCATGCACGCACGCATGCACGCACGCATGCACGCACACACGCACGCACACACACGAATACTCACACACACACACGAATACTCACACACGAATACTCACACACACACACACACACACACACACACACACACTCTCATACTCACACACACGACTCCCTTGGTGGCGGTGCCGCTTCCCCCCGAGGCTCCAAGGATCCTTTGCGGCACCCGGACACGGTGACCACGGCCGTGATCACCACAATATAATTAACAGAAGAATAATGTATCATCATTTTTATACAACTATCAGAAAAGTCGTCTAAAACATTAAATCAGGGTTCCTAACATGTTCTGTTTATTGTGTGTGCAGGCTGATTGGCTGTCATCTGTCAGAGCGATGCTGTGAAGCTCTGGCCTCAGTTCTCAGCTCCAACTCCTCTAGTCTGCGCGAGTTGTACCTGAGTTACAATGATCTGCAGGATTCAGGAGTGAAGCTGCTCTCTGCTGGACTGGGGAGTCCACACTGTACACTGGAGACTCTCAGGTCAGTTTTACTCAATGTGCAAACCTTTACAGCACAAGAGTCTTTATAAAAAAAAAGTAACAAAAAAACTTCAATAAAGACATTTAATGTAGAATGTACAGTTTACTATTTTTTATTATTATTATTCTACCTATTCACATGTAGTCAGGCTTTTTTTAAAGCTTATTATTAGAATTTAAACATAAAAAAAATTAACATTGGCGTAACTTCTCTTTCAATTATGGAAAATGTTAAAGTCATAAACACAGTAACATGGTCTTTTATTTTGTGTGTGAAGGCTGACTGGCTGTCATCTGTCAGAGAGATGCTGTGAAGCTCTGGCCTCAGTTCTCAGCTCCAACTCCTCTAGTCTGAAAGAGCTGGACCTGAATACCAACGATCTGCAGGATTCAGGAGTGAAGCTGCTCTCTGCTGGACTGGGGAGTCCACACTGTACACTGGAAACTCTCAGGTCAGGGTTAGGGTTAAATGTGTCTTTAGGTTGTTTGATAGTAAGGGATAATCCAGGACTAGGTGGGCTGTTATCTAAAAGAACAGACGACACGTGTCTAAAGCCCAGTTCAGACCAAAGATTAGCCTCGCAACGACTTGCAACTCGCAACTCCTTCCAACTCCTTGCGACGAGACGGGCTGCGACGTTCTAAAAATGGGGCAGTTCAAACTGCTGCACCGGGCGGCGACGTCAGGTGGTTTCCCTAGCAACTGTGAACGCTCTGGCACAGCTGAGAGCCGCAACAGCATCAGCATCACGCTAAAAAGTAGCCTAACTTAGGTTTGCGATTAGGTTGCTTGAGCTTGCACCCCAATTTAGCCTCCCGGACCCTACACACACATTGGCGGTTTATTGGGTTTCATTCTGATGTAAATGCGACGGCTCCGCGGTTCCGGGGGGCGGGGGGGGGGCGGGGGCTTGGGCAGAGGTGTTGCTGCGCTGTCTCCACAGAGACAACGCAGCGATATCATCATGAGCAGTTCTAACTTTGTAGAGAGATTTCTATTTGCAAAAACTGTTGGTTTATTTTTATTGATCCCCTTCGAGAATTTGTGTGCAAATGGGGAGGGGACTAGGCTATATTCTCGCCTTCCTACTTTGTAAAGCGCATTGTAGGCCTGTTGCTTTTGGGCCGATACTGCGCCCATTCCTTGATTCGTTCTGCCGCAGCACTCCAAACAATTAATTTTATTCCAATGTTCGTCAAATCCACTCCAATAGTGGTCCTGCATTGAGTTGAAATCCAACTCTAATGAATATATGGTCCAGTTTTAAGTTTCAAGAATATTTATACATTCCCAGGGCATGTTAAATGAGTGCATGCCCCGCCACTCATAACACACTTGTAAAATGCAGTCGTCAATTGATGGAATGGGTTATTTCATACATCACAAACAAAATTTGGATTTAATCAAATAAATTACAGATAAATAATACTGAAATGGCCACTTTTTGGTTGAACAAATTTGAAGGAAATAATTACGATCCCCAATGTTGACCTGAAGTTAGGGTTAAGGTCACGCTGCTGCAACTCTTCCCCTGCGACGTTCCAAAACAGCCTCGTTGCGAGGCGAATCTTTGGTCTGAACTGGGCTTAAGATCCCCACCAGATTCAGCATCATTATTCATTTGTAGGCTGGGGTCAACATGTCAGAGCACAGATGGGAGGAGGGAGGCCAAGAGGCCAGAGGAGGAACAGAACTTTAGAGGACGAGGATTCTAGGAACATCATTTTTATTTTTTAAGGGTTGTTTATTTTTGCTGTCTTGTTAGCTGCTAGTGTGTCATTAGTTAACAGGTTATTCTAGCTGACAGAACACTGGCCAGCTGATGTGAGGGTAAGGGGTTGCTGTCCTGTTAACTGCTAGCATGTTATGTATGTTATATGTGATGTAACTCTGACCAGCTCATGTGAGGGTTAGGGTTAGGGGTTGCTGTCTGTATGTTATGGGTGTTATGTGTTATATGTTATGTAACTCTGAGGAGTTGCCATTAGTGTAGACATGAGGCTCGGTGATGGTGGCTCTAGACGGGCTGTGATCTGAATTAAATCATAAAGCTTTAAGTTGTCCATCATATGGAATTAATACTTTATTAATCTGTTTACTTCAGTAAGAAATATTCTCTTCCAGATAGAATAAATGAGTGTGTGTGTGTGTGTGTGTGTGTGTGTGTGTGTGTGTGTGTGTGTGTGTGTGTGTGTGTGTGTGTGTGTGTGTGTGTGTGTGTGTGTGTGTGTGTGTGTGTGTGTGTGTAGGTTGTCTGGCTGCCTGGTCACACAGGAAGGCTGTGCTTCTCTGGCCTCCGCTCTGAGCTCCAACCCCTCCCATCTGAGAGAGCTTGACCTGAGCTACAATCACCCAGGAGACTCAGGAGCTGCGCTGCTCTCTGCTGGACGGGAGGATCCACGCTGGAGACTGGACACTCTCAGGTATGGCGAGGACAGCTCACCATTCAGAGAAAATGCCTCCTACAAGGATTCAACCCTCTGCTAGATGAAGTTGTTTGAAAAGGCAGCTGTAACTTGTGTTGTGTAGAAAGTGATGAGACGGCAGATGATGATGGTGAATGTTTCAACATGCTGCTCTCACTTTGTTTCCCCCGCCAGTGTGGAGCACGGTGGAGCGTGGAGGCTGAAACCAGCTCTAGAGAAGTGTAAGTGTCTGTTTGATTCATCACAACGCACACTAACTATTGAGAGGGAAAGTCCATCCACACAGCAGGAGGTGACGTCTGTTCATTCAGATATCTGGGAATGAAGCTGATGACTGACATCATGTATCTTACATATATAAACATTAACATAATTGCTGTGATTATATCAGGAGTGATGATTTTACAACATTGGACATAACACCATAATAATCAGGATACTGTTAATCATAATTACATGTCTATTTTATATTCAAAAACTATTAAATTAAACTATCATCTTGTCACCATTATAATAATTATAATATTGTTTTAATTCCTGTCATTACATTAGCTATGGCACATAATAATCATATTAACATGTTTTGAATGATGCATGTGTTTCACCTTAGATTTAAATTAGAGCTGGTGATGCTGTTTATCTAATATTGATGACGATGATGATGATGATAATTATAATTAATAATATTGGTTTAGCAGCCTAATCATGTTTCTCCCGTCAGATGCCTGTGAACTCACACTGGACCCAAACACAGCCAGCGGACAACTCTCTCTGTCTGAGGACAGCAGGAAGGTGACGTGGGTTGAAGAGAACCAGTCGTATCCGGATCACCCAGAGAGGTTTGACGCCTGGGGGCAGGTGTTGTGTAGAGAGGGTCTGACTGGCCGCTGCTACTGGGAGGCAGAGTGGGGAGGACGGGTTAATATAGGAGTGGCATACAGAGGAATGACAAGGAGAGGAGGGGGTGATGACACCGTGCTTGGATGGAGCAACAAGTCCTGGAGTCTTGATTGTAATGACGACGGTGACGCTGCTGCCTACACTGCCTGTCACAACGGTAGTTCAACAGCCCTACGTCTCACACCCCCTCGCTCTAACAGAGTAGGAGTGTATCTGGACCGGCCCGCTGGCTCTCTGTCCTTCTACAGAGTGTCCCCAGGTGGAGGAGGGTCCTCAGACACACTGACACACCTCCACACCTTCCAGGCCTCCTTCACCCAGGAGGTCCTCCTCCCTGGGGTTGGGTTGTATAAGAGTGGTTCCTCAGCGTCTCTGTGAGTGTCCATTGTAGACACACAAACACACACATGTAGACAGTCATAAACACACCCAAACCAACAAACACATATGTACATAGAAATTAACACACACACACACACACACACAAACAAACACATCGTTCATGACTCTATAAACAAGCACACACAAACAAACACATCGCACTCTATAAATACACACACACACACACACACGTACACAGGCTTATACACAGGCTTATACACACACACACACACACACACACACACACACACACACACACACACACACACACACACACACACACACACACACACACACACACACACACACACACACACACGTACACAGACTTATTTACACAGACATGCACTCACACACACACATCCTTCATGGATCTAAACCCACATCAGGTCTGTGTGCCGGTGGTAAGCAGCAGGTAACATCAGTGTCTCTGGTGGTTCATCTCTCAGCCCTCTCTGTGTTCAGCTGGGCTGCTGAGCGTCAGATTAGAGGGGGCCGCTTGGGTCTGGGGGTCCTCACAGTCCTGACGTTGTTAAGGACCAGCTGTTAGGGTGGACGTTTGAATACCTGTGGACCCATGGACCAGTGGCGATTCTAGAAAATTTTACATGGGGTGGCAGAAGGGTGGCAAGTTAAATTCAAGGGTGGCAAATCACACACACAAAGTCAAGTCAAGTCTTTTTATTGTTGGAAACACACATGCCTGGTGTCTATATGTATTTATTTATACCAATCGCTAATGAAAACAGTTAACATATTGTGTCTATCTTTCTGTTTGTCTATATTTTAAGTTTTGTGTGTCTGTCTGTGTGTCTGTCTGTCAGTCTTGCGTCTATCTATACCCGTCCATCTCTACACAAAAGACTTAATGATTCAGTGTGGTTCCCTTCGGATGATCCGCCCATCATCCGAGCACATCGGGAAACAGCCACTGAAAAGCCAATTTAATACTTATTTTCTCTCCCTTTGATTAATATTAAATCAATTTAATATTTGATTGATTTACATCACCTCGTTGTGATGGGTTGTCATTGTTAATATTCATAAGACTCAGAGCTACGAGGAAAGGGCTTGTGGATTCTCTGCCTGTGGAGTTGCGTGTTTGGGCGGTCCCATTGTGCGCCGGCTGGACTTGATGTGGTGTCGATCGTTTGAAAAGTAATTGTGTTGTCTGTTACCTGAGAAAGGGGCAACACCTCCTGCCTTTGCACTGTGAAAGCGTGTGTGTGTGTGTGTGTGTGTGTGTGTGTGTGTGTGTGTGTGTGTGTGTGTGTGTGTGTGTGTGTGTGTGTGTGTGTGTGTGTGTGTGTGTGTGTGTGTGTGTGTGTGTGTGCGCGCGTTTGGATCTGTCCGATCTCGAAACCCCACCGTCAATCGTAATCAGTGTGTCAATGGCGAGCACGCACTCGTCCACACACGAACACAACAGGCATGCAGATTAAGACACATGCGACCACCCATCACATTTTCTTGATTCAAGTTTCAGCTGTACTGTACCTTTTTTCATCACTGCAAGCGTACAGTTGGCTTGTCTCCAGTTCTTTGGCTTTCAAACCGTTTCTGTCTTCATTTGAATGAAGCGGCAGATGCGCACGGTGAGAAGAGAGCAAATAGGATTCATGGACTCAACCATTTTACAGGGGAGGGGGGACATAAAGATTTTAGTTCTTAAACTTAAACAAGTTACCAATGAGATCAACAGCTTCAGTAGCAAAAAATATAATACCATTCAATAAATGTATATTGGAGACACTTCTAACAACCTGGGTGGCAAGTGGGGTGGCAAGCATTTTTTGGGGGGTGGCAGCTACCCCGGTAGTTTCGCCACTGCCATGGACGTACCTGTAGTGCATCGGGTTGTTGAGCAGCAGCTGTTGGTGCTCTGAGGGGTCAACCCGTTCAGTGGAAGTACAACACTTTGTGATTGATTTAAATGCTCCTCTGAACTCCAAATGCTGCATTTTATTGGGCTTCTGGAAGGTTCAGCATAAACCATGAAAGGAAGATCTTCCTTTGGGTTAAGCAGGTTGTACAAAGATTTACTTTCTAAGGTAAAATGTGTTTTAAATGTTGTTTGATGGAGCCTTTTTTTGCTACAATATTTGCTATATTTTTCATCGTAATAAAGGAATTTGATATCAGTTTTTATTTTGCCATGTCTGACATGTAACGTGATTTAATGCAGATTAAACAACATAATCATAAATTTATATAAGTGGTCTATGGGAAAGGGTAACAATGTCCATGTTGTGAATGACTTTAAACGGAAGATCGATTATTTGTGTTCTGTTGGGAACAAGTCAACATCTTTTAAAAGCTTACGATTATGGATAAACTGACTGTTATGTTGTCTTTTGTTTTTGTTAGTTACTATTTTATTTTGCTTGTTTACTATATTTACTTGTATTTTAATTTTTGTAACATCATCTTGTAGTTGTTTTTGTTTTATTTTTTTGTCATTTTATTGTATTTTAATTCTTTACCCTACCTTATTTTAATTTTAGGTGGGCATCATTTATAAGCCCTTTGGGATTTCTTTTGTCCCACCCGTGCACTTTTGTATGTCTATGTCCCAACAAATATGCAGACACTCGATTACGGGTTATACGGGTTATATGGATTAAATGCCCGGTGCGGCCTCAATACGGACGCGTGAGGACGCGCCAATAGCCGCGTCATCACAATCTTTTTGCCACTTTAATCTTGTTTATCTGCACAAATAAAACTAAACTAAACATGTGCAGTTATTAAAGATACCTGTTTATGATTTGCAATTGTAACTCAGTGGATCAACTGAACGTTCTCGTGTGTTCAGATGATTCTTCCTGTTAGTTCAGTTGAAATCCTTCAAGTCTTCTGGAGACGTTTCCTCCAGCACAACAGTGGAGTCCCCATTCACCCCTTCATCAGTGTGTGGAGAGGATATTACCACACACACAACAGTGGAATCTCCATTCACCCCTTCATCAGTGTCTATAGGGAGGATATTACCCAAAAAGTGAGTAATCTAGTGAACTATACACACATAAGCTCACATACACACATACACATATGCACACACATTAGTTACAATTATGTTTATTGATTTAATCTAGAAAACTCTGAAGTTTTTTCCTTCATGAAACATAGATAATAAAATAATAAAAAAAGAGTTAGTGAGGAGCTTCTACTGCTAGCCCTCCGAAGTGTTTCAGGACATTGGTTTAACTTATCTAAATCATTTGTAGTTCAAGTTATGCGAGGGCGCACCATCAGTGAGGATTAATTCAACACCAGTAAGACACCAGTGGGACACCAGTCAGACACCAGTGGGACACCAGTGGGACACCAGTAAGACACCAGTGGGACACCAGTGAGACACCAGTAAGACACCAGTGGGACACCAGTGGGACACCAGTGAGACACCAGTGAGACGTTCTGCCATTCTTCCAGAACAAACAAAGGACTGAGGCCTCCTCAGTGCTGCCCCTGCTGGCCGGACCTCCACACTGCAGCCATGTCCAGTAGATAGACGATAGCCCAGAGCAGCGGGCCGCACCCTTATTCTCACCGCTCCCCTGATCCTCACCCCCTGAGAGGGTCCTAATTTGTCCAGGAGGGTGGGGGGGGGGGTGTTAACTGAAAAAGGTTCCCTGTGTGTATTGCTCCATGGTTGTTTGCATATCAAGTGCAAGCAAAACCTTGGTACCGGCCAGGGTCTTATCAAGCTAAATGTGAGTTGAGTAGCAACTAGCCTTGAATTAGCCTCAGAGGTAATAACCGTGTGTGTGTGTGTGTGTGTGTGTTTGTGTGCTCGTGTGAGTACAGTTTAAACCAGTAATTCTCTTCAGTTTATCCTTTTTAGTCTGTTTGACTTCTCTTAAATTGTTCTTTGTCCTTTAAAGTAAAAGTGTTTCCTATAAGCTTTTTTTTCCAGTTGTATTTTGATACTCTGAGAGTCACGGGATTTCACCACAGACGACACAAAGTACAGCATTACTTCATACCCTTGAAGTCTTAGCCGCGTTCATACCAAAAGCGACTGGGCGGCGCAACTCCATACAAAGTCACAGGCACCTGGAACGCTACGTTGTCCCAAGTTTCATGATGACTTTAGTTTCACTATTCACTTAAACGATGTGACGCATTTAGCTGTGATTCAAAACTCTTCCCAGGATCCCAGCAGCTTCATCTTTACACTCAGAACCGTTAGAACCGTTTTAATGTTCTGTATCACTTGGTGAACACCTAAATCTCTTTATTAGCTCCTTCTCTTGCTTTTGTGCTTCTATATTTCCATACTAGACGGACAGCAGGCGGGACAACTATTCTAAGTGGTTAATCTTCACGTAATTTCCATCATACATTGGCTAATTCACAGTATACCCACTACAATCAAATAGACTGCACCACTTTCCCCCCAGATATATATTCAATTCAAAAAAGCTTTATTGACATGAGAACTATACATTTGCATTGCCAAAGCAGGCGAACAATAAAATAAACAGCATTATAAAATAAAAAGTAAAAAGGTCAGGTATATAGTATAATATATAATATTATAAAAATTACATGAATTACAGTATATCGTGTAAACATTAATTAAAGACACACTGTAAATACACAGTATTTACATAATGGAGGATGTGTGCAATAGTGCAATTATTGTGTGAAGAGTGAGTCTATGGGGAGTTTGAGGTCTCTCTCCGGATTGAGGGCTTTAGTTGCTTACTTTTTGTTGCTATCTTTGTTTTGATTTTTATCCTCCTAAGAGCAAAAAGAGGTATCCTAAATTAATTAAAGATTAATCTGAAACATATTCTTAAAACCACACAGACCCACATCACTCATAAACGACCCAGAAATAAATAAAGCAAAAATCCCAGTTGATAAAATGTGTAGTACCGGTGGACATATATTTACCAGATAATGAGGATTACGATGACGGTGATAACTCCAAGCATAACTACAAGGATGACTCCTAATTCCACCAAAGATCCCTCTGAAAAGAAAAAGGGAAAAAATAATAACAATAAAAAAAAAAAATGATCATCATTATTATTAATAATATTAGTACAATAATAACAAATGATAACAAGAAGTTTAATATACATTCAAGTAGCTTCATGTTAAACATGACCTAGTCAACAATGTTTTCAACACAATGTCTAAATTGACTTTAGTTATCAGCCTAGAAAACACAATGTACGTTGAAATCAAAGTATTGTAAGCCCGATGTCCCCTTCACACCAAGGATGGTTTAATCATCACACAGATGCTTTTGTGCTTTCACCAAGAGCCTACCTTCATTAGGGTCCTCCAGTATCTTCAGTTCAATGTGGGTTACGTCTTCTTCGTCTGCGTACCTGAGAGTACACCTGTACGTCCCTTCACTCTGGGCTGATGAGGTCACATACAGCAGGAGGCTGCCTGTTTCAGACAGGTCTCTTACATGCTGCTGCCACTCTGTTTCCACCACCTCCTCTTGTCCTGCTTGTCTTCTGAGGATGGTCTGGTCGTGGTTGAAGGTCCAGGTGATGTCGTCGGGCCCCGAGGCGTCACAAGGGAGTAACACCTCACTCTTGGGAGCATTTTGCATTGGAGCTGATTCAAATAGACACTCGAGTGGACGGAGAGTCAGACGATTTTTCCTTATCTGACCAATGGAGAACGCAAATCCCAGACCAATTACATCAACTCTAACACTTTACCATTTTTCTGCGAAAATGGAGTAGATGTAGAAGACCGAAATATTTTCTCAAACACATTTGAAGCAGTACTCTCTTATGTTAGAAATTAGCGGCCTTATGGTTCCACTTTAAGTTAAAGCCATCACAAATTGTATCGCACCAGATCTAATCTACGTTTTCTCTGACTGTTGCCATTCTAATATTCAAAGACTTACGGTGTAACCTCATCGTGGCTTTCCTTGCACTGTGTTCATTGTGGACTGAGCAGCTTTAGGTCGATTCCGTGTCATTGTTAACAGTCCTTAAGGAGCCAGTTATGTCATAGAGTCCCTGGTCATCTTCATGGACCTCGGTTGTGTTCTGGAGGACAGTAGCCGGGCGAGGACTGACGGACCAGGTGAGCTGTGGTCTTGGGTAGATTCCTCCAGACTTACAGGTGACATTGTTGCTCACTAGTACAATGTCCACTCCAGAAACAGGAGCTGCAACGACATGGTAGTGCATCAAAACGAGAAACTCAAAAGAGTTGTTCTTTTTAAAATATTTAATATTTTAGTCCTGTTAAAC
Source organism: Gadus morhua (assembly GCF_902167405.1). Classification (NCBI taxonomy): domain Eukaryota; kingdom Metazoa; phylum Chordata; class Actinopteri; order Gadiformes; family Gadidae; genus Gadus; species Gadus morhua. The sequence continues at coordinate 20,133,818 of NC_044070.1, read as the reverse complement.
AGGACTTGAGCTCACCTCTCACTGTCAGGCTGACGAAGGTCTCCTGGTTGTTCTGTGAAGTGCTGGCGTAACACAGGTACCTGCCCTGGTCCTGGAGGTTCACCCTGGCCAGACCAAGGGATGCGTCGCCCCCTGAGATCTGGTCATTGAACAGGGAGGTCCTTCCCTTGTAGAGAGGGTCCTGGTATCCCAGTCTGTCCTGGTCATCGTAGTAGGAGTGGACCTAAACGTTCTTCCCATTCCTCTTGACCCAGTGGAGGGTCGTATCACTGTTTGGCTGGAAGCGGCAAGGCAGCACACAGCTCCCCCCAAACACACAGCCCACCTGGGTGTCTGGAGATCAGAGGACAGGGGGGTGTTGGAGGCATACTCTTCATTAACTTTAGAAGCAGGTCCATAAGTAATACTCTGATGGTGATAACTGATAATAAGTGACTACTCATTTAAAAATGATCTTAAATCGCTCATAAAACATGACCTATAGACCTCTACAATCTGAGAGAGTGAATGACAAACTGTCCTCTTAACTACTCCAGAGGACAGATTTATGTTCTCTAGCTTTTTATTTTTTGTTCAGCAACACGCATGTTATCTTTCCCCGTCTGCTTATCTCTCGTCTTCTCTCACATCACCTGACCCACCTGAGAAACTGGTTTAATCTTTAGAGACAGCTTTGGTTTCTGTATGAGCAAAGTTCAAATGAGGTCAAATACATTTATTTATTTTGTATTTTATTTATTATTTTCCACATTCTAAGTAAAACCTAAGAGCTATATTTTTAGAAAAAAAAGATAGTTTGAGTCCTGGTTCTAGTCCAAATATCGAGCATTACAAACCAAACATAGAAGAACACTTGATATTAGGTTTGCCAGAGAGACGGTTTATATTCGGTCCAGCTTACCTCCCTGAACGACGACCAGCCCCGTCAGTACCACGACCGTCTGAATCACAACACTGCCCAGCGCTGTCATTGTCTCTGGCTTCCTCTCTTGTTATAAACCTCCTGACTTTATCATCGTACCATCAGACAAAGCAGGGTTGGACTCGGCCAAAGGTTCAAACGGTTCTTTTGTAATGTAGAGGCAGTGGCGTGCACAGACATTTTGGGGGGCAGGTGCTCAGTGAAAAATTAGGGCACTTTGTGCCGTGTTACGTCCCCTAAGTGGGCTAGGGGGTAAGGGAAGTAACATAGTACCATGTCAAAAACAGTAGGAGTCATGTAGTCCAAGTTAAGGGTGTTTATTGCCAAACTCAAGCGCTTGTCTTCAGGGAGATCAACGGGCAAAAACAACAAACAAAAGCCTATCCCTGACTAGAAACAAAAGACAACTTTCTAAATTAAAGAAAAGTACATGTTCTAATCCTCCCTAGCAACAAGAAAAGTGGGAACAAACATAATGGCAGGCTTCCTGGCTCAACACAAAACAAAGACTGAAGAGCTGCTAAACAGTTGACGGGACAGGGATACCGGGCAGCAGGCGACAGCAGGCGACAGCAGGCGACAGCAGGCAACAGCAGACAGCGGCAGGACTCCAGGTGTGCACAGTCTAGAGGTGGAGCTGAAGGGGTGGAGCCGAGGGTCTCGAGCTAAAGGCAGCATACACAAAATCACATTAGAACACATGGGAATGAAACATGCAGCATGTGGCACTGCCGGCTGCCATATTATAGCAGTGTGAGATTTTTTTTTTTAAAGCAGCATTTTGAAGTGAAGAGTGATTATCACTTTCTAAAGCAGCAACCTCCTCGGTGCCATGTCTTTGAAGATGTTGATGACCTCACTATGATTGATCTTGATATATTTTTCTATAGCAAGCAGGAGAAGGTCAGAGAGCCGTTCTTCTCCACACAGACTTCTTAGTTTAGTTTTGATAATTTTCAGCTTTGAAAATGATCTCTCCACAGAAGCATTTGTCACTGGCAATGTTGCATCGATTTTTATCATCTTCACAAAGGCAGGAAAGATGAGCTGGCCACTCTTTTCCCTCAGCATGGCAAAGATTTCTTTGAGGTCCTTTGCAGGAAAGCTGGAGTGGAACACCTTTAGTTCTGTCTTCAGCTGGTCCTCGTCTTCTCCATAGAGATCACAGAGGATGCGGACAGCTTCCTTGGCTTCTGAGTTTGGCGTGCTTACCCAGTTGGCATGTACCGTGAAGGGGTGGAAGGACTGAATGATTCTAGCAGTGGGACTTCCAGTGTTGAATCTCCTGTTTAGATCCTCAGTCACAGTATCCAGAAAGGAGGCTTAGGGTGCAAACAATACACTCTAGACTCAATTAATTTATGTGTTACATCGCTGGTTGGCAGGGCAGGGGAGTAGGTGTGTGTGGGCAGCAGCTGTGAACTGCTGCTGCAACCGTTTGTGTCTGCTCTGCGCGTTCACGTTGACAAAGGAAGAGAGGTGTGTGCGAGGAAGGGGGGGGGGCATATATTTTGGGGCATTATTATCACACGTTTTTAATTGTCAAGCCTTTATAGATGATAATGTCGGCATGGGCCACATGCACTGTTTAAAAAAAATAAAAAATATTTCGGATTATTTTATTTTTTTCATAAGGGCACTTGATTGGGCCAGGGGGCGAAGGACAGGTGCTATAGCACCGCCTTGGGTCTACCTGTGCACGCCACTGTGTAGAGGTGTGTCTTTCTTTACTAAGTATGCCAGGTGAAGGCTGAGCCCACAGAGGAGGGGGCAGGTGCAGCCCGCCCTAATGAGCCCTGCACGACGGGGGAACCGCTGTCAGCCGCCGACCCCCCCCCCCCCCCCCCCCTGGTGGTCAGGACACCGGCCAAGCTGCCTCAGTTCCACGAGGCGCCGCTGCTGGTGCCGTACCTGGCGCAGTTCCTGCTTGCTGCGATTTGAGCAGCGGACGTTCAGTGACCAGAGCAGGGAGCAGCCAGCTGGTCGCCGCCGCCAGGAGGAGGAGAGCCTGGGGGCTAAGCTAACGCCGCTGACGCTAGGCTCTACGCCCAACACGGGTACCCAGAGGTCCCCCCCTGCTGCGCGGGAGGATCTGGCCCTCCACGCCGCCCTACAGGGGCTCACCCCGGAGCAGGAGTATGGGGCACGAGGGTTGAAGACTCGTTTGACCTGGGATCGTCTAGTTCGTCCCGTGCTGCTCGCCAAAGTGTCTTTGCGCAGAAAAAAATAACACAAAACCAGCAGCGAGGTTTGAAATGACAAGCAATAGAGGATTAAAATATATATATATATTTATTAATTTAATTTGATGTGGTCACCGTTAACTTAATGGGTACAACATTACAATCTGTGCAGCACCAGAGGCATCCTGTGTTTGAGGTGAAGCTCATTTTAACACCCATCCACAGTGAGGCAGTGAAGACCAAGACAAATGGTAAGACATCATTTACAGATAGTTCCCTAAAATATATAAAAGTGGCTCATTATTAAATAATGATACAAATAAAGCGAACAATGATAATAAATCACCATAGGAGCAACCTTTACCATAACAGCAAATTGCAGCTCAAATTGCTTTTCCATCTGATCAACAGGCTATAAAACACCACGTCTGTTTGTTGTAGCAGAAGAAGTCCTTCATCTCTATCCTTCTAGATACACATCTCTGCCCCCCTGGAAGGGTGCTCTTTGGACGTCCCTTCTGTAGTGCTGAAGTTGTAGTGCTGAAGTTGCCTCCCTGCTGTGTCTGATGGTACCGGTCATACAGTCAGGAGGTTTAAAAAAGTAACATGGTGATGATTAAAATGATAATTAGAACCCCTAGGACTCCTAATGTGATCCAAACGCTCCAAAGTGGGCTAGAAGATAATCTCTCTGGAACAGAAAGAGAAAATATTTATTATTCTTTCTCTAATAAGGATGAGAATAATAACAATGACAGCAAGACACATCCTAATTCCTTCACAATAAACATGACCTAGATCATTTTTTTTGAAGATGCCTTATCAGTTACTGGCCCAATGAACATGGTTTAGTGAAGAAGACAACGGACACCCTTTTCTTACTCCCCCAAGTGTAAAAACACAATGTTGCCTTTTACACCACGGATGTTTGATTGACTTTGGTCATTTAAAATACGAGTTATTAAAAGGTTTTTTGTTATTAAAAGGTTTTTTTAAATAATACTTAGATTGAATTGAAAGCTAGAGAGAGTCGACTTTTCTCTTTATATTTATTTATTTTTGTTTAAATTAATATTGATATAATAAAAAAAAACGTATTGGCAATGATGGAAAAGTATAACAAATTGGGGAACAACTTCACGTGACAAATGAAGAAAGAGGGAACAGAAATTGTTTGCTTTTCAAAAAATCATCAATATATGATTTCATTTCGATTCAAATAATATTTTTCTTAGAATTGGTGTCCATTATTATCTATTTTATTTTCTGCTCTTCTCTTCAAACAAACCAATAAAAAATAAAGAAACATTATGTCTCCTCCATTTCGGACACTTTGAGCTTCCTCGTGATAACAAAGATAGTAGCTCTTGCCATCTCTCTGCCCTCCTCCGTGAAATGAGCAAACCGTCTGCAATGACTGCAAAAATATAAATATTCATAAACATAAGTAGCCTAGTCTAGATAGACATAGTCCTTCTGGCAAGAGAATAAACAACAACCTGTTTACCACCTGAAGTGTATTAACCTATCCTATCCCCAGTCAGATCTGTGTGTGTGTGTGTGTGTGTGTGTGTGTGTGTGTGTGTGTGTGTGTGTGTGTGTGTGTGTGTGTGTGTGTGTGTGTGTGTGTGTGTGTGTGTGTGTGTGTGTGTGTGTGTGTGAGGTCTGCCTCACTTGTATACATTTGCTTGACTAACTTGAATGGAACTTTAGGCATTTGGAGATAAGCAGCATAGCAGTCAGGTAGCTATTTAAAGCTATAATAAACTTATAGCTTTTTTCGTTTATTTAGATAAAGCATTAAGAAAAAGTTTGCATGCACAATAAAGCATACACATAAATTTGGCGCGCAGCATTTTCATTTTCACTCTGGGCTAAGCCCCGGATGTTTATGAATCCTAGAAATCCCCACCCAAATCTATTCTCTTGAGTCTATGAATCTATCTATATTAAGTTAATCTTTGATGAGTGTCGATTTGGTGTGTTTATCCTTATGGCGTGTATCTATATGGTGTGTAACTATGGTGTGTGTGTGTATCTATATGGTGTATACCTATGGTTTGTATCTGTCGTTTGTGTGTGCATATGGTTTGTATCTATATGTTGTGTGTGAATGTGTGTATCTGTGGTGTGTGTGTGACAGTTTGACCACTGTCCCTGTCTGTTTAACTGCCCGTCAATAGCGCGCATTGATGGATAGTGCATGAACAGTAAACCTTCAAGCATACAATATACATACAAGCTCTTTATTCAAGCCACAAACACTCATAAACAATCTCTCCCTCTCACCATGGCTCCGTACTGCAGACTAAAAGAGTCCGGGTGGGGCTGAGGGCTTTAAATATGGTGTCAGGAAACACCTGCTGCCACTGATTGGCCCAATTTGGGCCAAACCATTTTTCCTTGTGTCAAAGGAGGACACTGAACATTGACATTGGACATTAATGAGCGACAAGCCTAAATGCACTGGTGAAAATCACTGATCTAAAAGTTGAAATGAACTTTAACATGCATGCTGTATATTTGATGAGTTTATTCATGGTTGACCTGCAATATGCCACAGTATTATAATCCCCCTGTTGATTGAGCCTGTCTAGTGGGAGGGGCCATGGGGTATAAAAGGGCTGAGCTGCTGTCCTTCTGACAGTCTGCTGGATGCTGTTGCCAGAAGAGGTTGTCTGTGTTGAGCAGGGTGCTCAGCTCTCCATGAGAGGCTAAATATCTACTGAGGTGATTATTCTATCATGTTGTAAATTATGGTTAAATATAGTCAGTGATTGAGTTTAATTTGCATTTATTTTGCTAATGGATTATGTGATTTATTGACATTATTTGAAGTACCGGTTTTTGATTTTGAATATGCTTGATTTATTATAGAGAATATTTAATAATTGATTATTTTGATTGAATTATTTGTTTTTGGAATTGGTTTTTGAATGTTTATATTTTACTATTTTCAGATATTTGGGGGTTGGCCTCCTCTGTATGTTTGGCACTTATGTGACACTGGGGGAATGAATGTTGTTAAAAACCTATTTGCAACTGTGTGCCTTGCCATCCTTTGGGTTTGAAAGTCCGGTGTATGAAGGTTACATTACCTTCTGTGTGTGTGTGTGTGTGTGTGTGTGTGTGTGTGTGTCGCACAGTAAGGTGAATTGAAAGAAGACTTTTTTTCGTTTTGAAGTATGAATCTAAATCCGACTCATCCCTTTAATTAAAATGAGGTAGGTCATTTAAGATCAAACACAGAGCTGAAATAGCCTCTCACTGTTACCAAGAAGACCACGGGGCGCCGAACCTGCATTGAGTTTTACTAATTGGCTCAATTAGCATTGAGTTTTACTAATTAGGGATTGTGGTGGTTTAACTCATTTGAAATTTGTACCATGAGTAAACTGTTCCTTCCTTCAAAGGTCTATCATGGATACTTAACTGCAGTTCTGTGAGTATCCCAACTTAACCATGAAGATGAACTGCAAACTGTAAGTCATTAATTTGTCATTACTCTTGGGCACATTGATGTATTTTGGCTTCCTGGTGAGTTAACCTGTTACCTGAAGGTTGATCTGAGTAGCAAGGATGTTTTATTGGTTCATGGGTTACTTAGGGATTTGGTTTATGTTGGTTTTAATGATTTGTTAAAATGGTTACAGGCTCCAAGTTATTGTTGTAAGCCTGGGCAATGGGTTGGTTTCTGATATCTGCAGTCTTCTTTCATTCTACTCTCCTGAGCTCTGCATCTTCATCACATGAGTGTTGCTTTACTGATGAGGGTGTGGTCTGAGTGAGCAGATGTACATACTGGGATACAGAGCTGTGTGAAGTCTACAGGTCTGTAGACACGCCCCCTCAGGGGAAACCGAGTGTTTGAGAAACTGTCGTGACGTCAGTTACATGGACTGGAATGTTCTTAAAGATGGAGACAGGGATTCAGAAGGAGAAACACCAGGGGGAGATGAGGGGGCTCCTCATCTCAACGGCCAAAACACAACTTCAGTCTGACAGAGAACCATGGAACACATTCAACAGTCCCCTCCAGGCATCGTGACTCCTCAGGAAGGTTTCATTTCCAAGGTCTTATTTGGGGCCATCCCCATATGGATCCTGCTCCTCAAGAGCCACCCCCCGCCACTGGGTGGTCTTCTGAACAGATGACCTCCTTCCTGTCCTCAGGCTGACTAAAGCTGCACCGTTTGCGTCTGTGAAGGCCCCTCATTCAGGAAACCACTTGACTACAAAGACATGACTTCAGAGACGTTGAATCAACCTGGGACATTTTGGAGACGCAAAGCATAATCCATCACCAATGTGGGACGCCACTGAAGAATGTTGTGCATAATTTACATCTCTGGAGAAATTGGTTGTTCTGGTATGGGTGCCCTGGCAGGAGGCCTGGGGAGGGGTGGGGAATGATGGAATGTTATTTGGCATGAGGTGTTTACCCTGCATGATTGTTTGGCCTTTTATGGCTCAGTGGTGTGTGTTTGACATGAGATGGAAGATTTTTGAGGGTTATACTGTGTCTCCCACTCATAGCTGGCATAGGGTTCTACGTGCCTGGCCTGGGTTCTATGTGTGTCCGGCTTGCTTTGACAGTGATAATGTTCATACGGGGGTCTGTGTGATTGGCTTGGGCTATTGGAAGGGTCAACTAAATCATACCTGATGGATGACCACACGTTTACTCAAGGGCCTCCAGTAGACATGAAGAGCCCTGAGCGACGCTCCAGAGCGATATCCAACACACTGGGCAGGAAGGAGAGTATCCAACTCAAGTGTAAAAGGATGCAAGCGGTGTGTTCAGATCAGTGACTTCAAATTAGGACTACACCAATCAGGATCAATGGAGGATTGACACCAAAAGGAATTCCACACGGAGAGTCTGACGTTGGAAAGGGACCTAAATGGATTTTCAAGATGACCTTCAGACCTGTAATGAGACGGCTCTTCCTACCTGGCCGGATTGATGAAGAGCCCTGTGGAAACCTTCACTGGGCTTCAAGGTATAAAGAGGAGAATGTTTCCATGGTACTCTGATGAACACCGTTGTTGTGTTCCACTGGCTGAGGGGAAGAACCCACACATCTTTCTCTTGACCGTTCTCCTCTGAGAATCCTGGTGCCATCTTGAAGGATATTCCAGCTCATGTAACTGATGTCACGACAGTTTCTTAAACACTTGGTTTCTCCTGAGGGGCGTGTCTATAGAACTGAAGACTTCAGACAGCACTGTATCCCAGCATGCATCTCTGCTCACTCGGACCACACCCCCATGAGTAGGATGCAACACTCTAGTGATGGAGATGTAGAGTTTTATAAGTAACGAGGGAGCAGACTAAGGTGATTAGAACACAATGGAATGTCCAGTCTGTAAATCTTTAATCCATGAAGATGGTTGGATAGTTCAGGAATTGGGCTTCTTTTTATTATGGGCAGTCCTTTCACTCGGATGCCCACGATGATGCCCATGATTTGCTGTTGGTGATGAGGTGGTCAGGGTGACGTTGCAGGGCTATGGTCGGCTCTCTGCTCAACGTTTAGATTTGCTCTGTATGGTTTATACCCGGAATAATCTAGATAATTGTAAAATGTATACACGGTTTTGTATTAAATGATTTTAGTTTTAAAGTTGTTGTGGGACGTACATGGTAGTTTGGTTCTTCGTATGGTTTTGAGTGATATAACTTGTACACACTGGGTGCATAATAATGTAAAGGTACACTGAATAGTAATGACCAACAGCAACAAACAGATCTCCTCAAGGTAAGTCTGTTGGCTGTGTTTTAATGAAGACCATCGCTGGACTTCAGGATCTTCCTCCGTTCAGCTCAAGGTGAGGCGCTGGTTCTGTTTTTTCTTTGGTTGGTTCCGGCCGGAATGTTCGGATTCCAGTCGGACGGTTTGTGCTTCCCGCCGTGGAAGGTTCTGAGTGCGGTCACTTGATTTAGTCCCAATGGTCAGCATAGAACGTTGTAGTCTTGACAACCATGAGAAACCACCTGGCAGTTTGTTGGACTGGAGTCCCCTGAGGGAATCTGGCGGAACGTTCTGGATTGTATTTGCGTAACCTCGAGCCGTTTCCTATTCTATTTCAGTCGGTTTCGATTGGGAATTGTTGCCCCTATCTTAAACAACTTAAGTCTGATATTAAATACATACTCATGCGTACGTCGTACAATATGTTGATAAATTCCGATGGTTGCGCCGTACTTTTAACCACGATGACGTGACGGGACTCTCACTGCGTACAAAACGGCGTTCTACTTGCGGGCCCATTTTTGACATCAGGGGAGGCTGAAAATCATTTCAAGGTGGAAGCTAATTTGACATTTCTTCAACGGAACCCAGCACCTGAATATGGCTGAGTATATTTGATTTAATATCGATACTGCTTAGAGTTCTTTGTTACTTCAACTTTTGTACGTTCTAAATATCTGCTGTCATTAATTGGCACAGAAGTTAAACCCTACCCAATGGAATGACGTTAAACAACGACTTTGGTTCAGTTACCAACTTCATTATATCAAAGCTAAAATAATGGCAGTCATTCCCACATGTTACAATAGAAGATAATCTAGTCTAGAACTGTACAAGGTTCAAAAGGTAACATGTAGTTTGTCCCAAGGTGTCTGCCTCCTCACCCAGAGCAAGACCTCCACCTCCTCACCCAGAGCCAGACCTCCACCTCCTCACCCAGAGCCAGACCTCCACCTCCTCACCCAGAGCCAGACCTCCACCTCCTCACCCAGAGCCAGACCTCCACCTCCTCACCCAGAGCCAGACCTCCACCTCCTCACCCAGAGCCAGACCTCCACCTCCTCACCAAGAGACAGACCTCCACCTCCAGTCAGAAGTCCTCCAGAACAGGTCAGTGCTCTGTGTGAGTAGTCTTCTCAGGTCAGTTTCAATGCATGGCCTGAACCACTTCTTTAAACTTGTGGACAGCTCTGTCTTCATTCCCGAAAACGGGATGCTCATGTCTGGTCTCAAGTCTTTTCTAGCCTTGAGTTATAAAATAATAGTTCAATTAATTGTGCAACACTGTTTCGGATGAGTCAATTAAGTTTATTGTTGGGCAAATGCTGATATAAACCTGCTGCTGTAGCTGAACGGCGAGGCTGAGAGGCTGGGGACCAGAGGCTTGTGGTGCCAGGGTGGACCGGAGACTGAGGCTGGAGACCAGGGGCCCACAGCACCGGACCAGAGGGTAACCATCACCAAGCTCATCTGAAACACTAAAATCCACGGTAGTTTAGGTCTAGTTTTGATCATCTTATGACTTTAAATCTGTGCCAAGCTGTGATTTTAGTTAATTCATACGGGGGTTATGTAGTAGTCATATGAGCCATTAATGTTACTAGTGCTCCTACGACCGTAGTGGATGAATGGCTGAATGCGACAATCTGCAGACATTGTCTAATTTAAGTGTTTACATTTGTGAACCTCGGATGCAGAAGGTGGGGTGTGTTTCGTCCCCAGGTGATTTACTGCTGAGATGGACTGGGTTTGTAACCAGACCAGGAATCCATGTCTGGAGGACCCGTGCTGAAGGAGCTGTTGGAGGAGTCGTGCTGAAGGCCCTGCCTTGTGGAGACCCTGCCTGGTGAAGGACGTCTGTCATGGGGTAGATGGAGCTTGACTCGGAAGTGATCATCACACTCACTGCTACCACAAACTACCGGCGTTTGTACCATATATACCAGACGACTACATCTGTTTTACCACATATTGAAGCAAGACTTCCGCTGTTTTTTCCAGACTAGGACTCTTTCAGAGGAGAGCTGCTGGAGGAGCTGAGACGCTGGAGGACGACTAGGAATCGACCGACAAGGATTCCTCGTAAGTTAGTTTTTAGTTACATGGTTGACTTAAAGGGCAAAATACAGCTGTTATGCGTAAACCAACTACCGCTGTGTTTTCTTACTAGAACGTGTTCCTGGAGAGGAGGCGAGCTGGTAGGGGAGCCGTGAATCTGGAGGATGAACATCACTCTACAAACAAGGATTGTAAGTTTGTATTAACCAAACAAACCGGGAATAAAGGGCTTAAAAATAAGACCAACTACATGTTCGTTACCAGACTGTGGGGCCAGACTCGCTCTGTTTGTTCCAGACCAGAACTCTGGCTGAGGAGAGCTGATGGAGGAGCCAAGACTCTGGAGGACGACATCGCTCCACCAACCAGGATCCTCGTAAGTTTGCCGAAAATAAACAGTAGACTTGTTGTAACGCAGGATTAGTTTGTCCAGTACAAGTTCCGGCATACTATTGTGGTTGTTTACCAGACAAACTACAGCTGCTACTTTGTTACGCGCCATTAGAGCCCAACTACTCCTGTGTTTGTGACCTTACATTAGAGCCCATCTACTACTGTGTTTGTTACCTGATATTAGGGCCCAACTACTCCTGTGTTTGTTACCTTACATCAGAGACAAATTGCGTTTCTAACCAGACCAGGAATCTGGAGGACTGATGGAGAAGCCGTACATCTGGAAGGAATAGCCTGAGGATCACCAGCACTCTACCATCAAGGATTCCTCATAAGTTTGCATTATCTGGACATGGTGGACTAGGTAGGGGGTTGGGGTTTCAACTCTCAAACCAATGGTGCCGGATTCAAGTCCTCAGAATACAGTGATGTGTCCTTGAGCAAGGCGCCCTAAAGCCTGCCTGCTCCTTAATGACTTATTTGGTTCAGATAATGTTGCATCTTTTGAATAATGAACCTAATCAATGTCCTTGTTTGGTCCGGGCAGACGCACCTGAGCTGAACCTCACCTGATCCTGTTTGGTCGGGGGTAGTCACACCTGAGCTAAACCAGCCCTGATCCTGACATCCTGCTGGTCCCATCTCCTCAGTTCATCTGAGCCTTGTCCTCCAGAAGACCTGCTGAGCTCAGCAGTCTGAGGCTGATGGATCACTGACCTCCAGTGGGAGTGATCTTCTTGACCCCACATATAACCGTGTGCTTCCACACGCCTTTCCCTCACGTCTGTCACTAACCTCACTACTTCACTACTCTCTACTGCTTCCTCTTTTCTTCCTTCTCTCTGGTTCAAATCTTTACACTGAAGGCGCGTCTTCCTGCCCTCAGAGGGTTTATCGTTAGGGTTGAGAGTCAGGGTTTAGAGTCAGGGACAGAGCTGGTCAGGGAGGACTGCTTTTACACAAACCTCTTCACTTGCTTTCGGAATGGTGGTGACATTTCGAAAAGATTAATTTGGAAAATGTTTTCCTCTGCTTTCCTTTATAAAATTGTATTACATTTCTGTCAAGTGTTTTTGTGTTCATACATTAAAATCCCACATTGACTTCTACATGTTTGGTGGGCTTCATTTAATTGTCCTTTCACTTGGTTGTCAAGCTAAACTCCTGCAATACATTTAATATACATGATTGTTATTCAGCAATGTTCACATAATCCATTTTGTAAAAATATGAAACCTCTATTACTACTAAATCCAAGCCTATTCATGTATTTAACAATGTACATACTGCCCCGCAGGCCATTCTCTGCTACTACAACGCAAATGTTGATTTCCTGAGTGGTAGAGACATTCCTGGGGCCGGGTCGCCACATATGGTGGAGAATCGACCGAGGACTCGACCAAGCTACGGACCATTTTTTGAGCGAACGCCAGCCTCCAAAGCAGCCGCGACACAGCCGGAGACGAGGCAGCCGGAGACGACGCAGCGGGCGACGCCTGCAGCGGGAGCAGCTCCGCTTCAGGCAGGACCGCCCCTCCAACACGAGGCCCCAAAGCTGCATCAAAGGGTGGAGGAGTGTGGCAACCCGGATCCGGCCCAGCACCCCTGGAAGCAGTCTACCCCCAGATGGCGCCATTGAGGGTGTTGGAGCGGGGGCCAATTATCTAAATGCAGAGCACCTGAGGAACAGTTGGAGAAGCAGGGCTTGAATAGCCTGCTTCTCCACTCAATCAGGGCTCTCTCAGCCATGTGGCTCGGGCAAGGAGAGACAGGTTTTCGGGGGATAGGACCGTCGATTCCTCCCAGGTTTCTCGTTTCTCGACTTTGTGGATTAAACAGGCCTTTTTGCCCAGTAAAGTTGTGTCCGGTTTGGGGAGGAGGCGGTTCACTGGAGAAGGCGGGTTGCCAGAATATAAAGTACATCGTTTTTCAAAAAGTCTTTGAAAATGGCTGATTACAACTTTATAGGCCTAATACAAATAAAATGATCAATATTAATACATAACAATTGGTGTAATCCGTTGGAGATGGTTTTCTTTTAAATCTGTGTAGAAGACAATTCCACTGACGGTACAGTAAGATAATGGACGCATGTTACAACTCATCCATTCATTGCCTTAAAGATGAATTTAAGTTTCGTAAAAGAAAATAGTGGGATCATAAGGATGACAAAAATGTCAACGCTTTTCAAGGGACCAAACAGAAATCGTGTATTTTGTCAAACGTTTCATTCCCATTAATCCAGATACATGTTTCTTTGCTCTTGGACGTGTGCTCTGTGGTGTGTCACCAAGGTTGTCCAAGTTGTTGTTGTGGGGCTGAAGTTGCCTCGGTTGTACCCATCACATTGTCCGTTTGACCTTTTCAAAGTCTTTCTCTGTTGCAGGATAAAAATATCCTCCCAGTCCATCTCAGATGAAGACAGCGGGCAACATAGCAGCAGACTCTAATCCCAGCAGAGGACTCGGAGGTCAGAATCATTCCCTACAGACCACACCTACTCACCTTTTACACACCTCAGCCTCACTCCTGAAGCTGGTCAGTTCCTCCTACAAAGCACCCCACCCCCCCCCCCCCCCCCCCCCCATTCTACTGTTACACCCCTAAATTACAACGTCAACAAGGATCCTGGCTCCTGTGACCACGGTCTTACCCTGCTGTGTCTGATGGTACGGTAATAAGGTCAGGAGGTTGAACCCGTTATCTCACAGAGGAACGACTTCCTGAGGAGAGGGTTCAGTACTTGGGTTGTTTGAGCTCCTTCCTCGTCCTTCTTTGGCCTAGGAGTAACAAAAAAGTTATATTAATAATAGCTTCATAATCCTATTTGTAAAACTACACAGTCCCACATCACTCATAAATAACCCAGAATTAACCTCCCCACCTTTCTCAAGAAATTCTATAAAAATTAAAATGTGTAGTAAACCTGTTATTAATGAATGCTGAAAGTAGTAGTTTTACCTTTATCGGTTATATGATATATAAACTGTTGATGGCGATGATTAAAATGATAACGGGATCCACGACTCCTAAAATGATCCCAACTGTGCTAGAAGATCCCTCTGAACAGAAAAAGAGAATGTTGCTTATTCTTTCAATAATAATAATAACACTCATTATAACAATGACTGTAATACACATCCTAATACCTTCACATTAAACATGTTTCAATCACATTGTCTAAGGTGGCTCCTCAGTTACTGGTCCAGTTAACATGGTTCAGTAAAGCAGACAATGGAGACCTTTGCCTTACCCCCCCATGTGTTGTAAACAGAATGTCGCTTTTTCCCACCACAGGTGTTTTAGCAACACACAGATTGCTTTTGTATTTACACCAAGAGCCTACCTTCATTAGGGTCTTCCAATATCTTCAGTTCAATGTGGGTTACGTCTTCTTCGTCTGCGTACCTGAGAGTACACCTGTACGTCCCTTCACTCTGGGCTGATGAGGTCACATACAGCAGGAGGCTGCCTGATTCAGACAGGTCTCTTACATGCTGCTGCCACTCTGTTTCCACCACCACCTCTTGTCCTGCTTGTCTTCTGAGGATGGTCTGGTTGTGGTTGAAGGTCCAGGTGATGTAATCGAGCCCCGAGGCATTACAAGGAAGTAACACCTCACTCCTGGAAAGATTTTCCATTGGAGCTGAATTAGATGGACACACGAGTGGACAAGCAATAAGACATTGTTATGAAATCTGCAGAGATTTTGAACCATGACACCATTTACCCTAATTTGACCAATGGAGAACACAAATCCCAGACCAAGGATGTCAATGGTCCAACCCTCTGTCAATTCTCAGCGGATGTGGAGTAGACGTTGCAGACCAAAATATTTTCACGATAAAAATATGAAGCAGTACTCTCTTATGTTAGCTATTCCTGAGTGTGGTGGTTTCCCCTTAAAATGCAACCACTCGAAATTGGATCGCAACATTTCTAATCAATGCTTTGCTACCGACTGTTTCTCTGATAGTGAAAGACTTACGGTGTAACCTCATCGTGGCTTTCCTTGCACCGTGTTCATTTTGGACTGAGCAGCTGTATGTCGATTCTGTGTCATTGTAAACAGTCCTTAAGGAGCCACTGATGTCATAGAGTCCCTGGTCATCTTCATGGACCTCGGTTGTGTTCTGGAGGACAGTAGCCGGGCGAGGACTGACGGACCAGGTGAGCTGTGGTATTGGGTAGATTCCTCCAGACTTACAGGTGACAGTGTTGTTCACTAGTACAATGTCCACTCTAGTAACAGGAGCTACAATGACATGACACCACATTAAAAGAAGAAGAAACTAATAGTTACTATGCCTCATTTGGTTTGCTGCATTTACATTGATACTGATATCAATGGCGTAGTTAGCTATTATTGCTAACCACACCATGAACATAAGGAAACATATACCAAAATAGACACACAACTGACACGGGAACATTGCAATTTTATTTGGTGGTTGAACAAAACACAGGTCTCAGGTTGTAGGGTAATAATTGAATCGTAAAGTTTGTGGGGTGTAAGTGGACCCTTAACTGAGTTAGTGACCTTTGTTACTGTACTTTATGAAAACATATAGCAAACTACACAATTGCTTTAAAAATTACATAACTGCGTAACTACACAACTTTCTTCATCAACTTGTTTTGCCATTTGTTAAATCCTATTCAAAGGTCCATAATTTTTTTGCTAAAACCTGAACATAATACGTTTATGGGCTCAAACTACCCGTCAGTGGGTTGCATTATAAAAATATATTTTTTAAATAAGATATGACATCAGGACTCGAGCTCACCTCTCGCCGTCAGGATGACGAAGGTCTCCTGGTTGTTCTGTGAAGTGCTGGCGTAACACAGGTACTTGCCCTGGTCCTGGAGGTTCACCCTGGCCAGACCAAGGGATGCGTTGCCCCCTGAGATCTGGTCATGGAACAGGGAGGTCCTTCCCTTGTAGAGAGGGTCCTGGTATCCCAGTTGGTCCTGGTCATCGTAGTAGGAGTGGACATGAACATCCTCCCCATCCTTCTTGACCCAGTGGAGTATGGTATCACTGTTTGGCTGGAAGCGGCAAGGTAGCACACAGCTCCCCCCAAACACACAGCCCACCTGGGTGTCTTCAGATTGAACAGCACCTGGTCAATACCAGGTATATCATTAATATCATTATGCTTTTTAAAAAAAAAAAAAAAAATGTGTGCCTAAAAATAATAAAAGCCCTGAAAGTAACCGGATATTATTTAATTAGCCCAGAATATAGTAATAAAAATAAAAAGTAGCCTAGTACTAGTCATTCTGGCATTAGAATAAACAGTTTACAACCTCAAGTTAATTTAGTCCATCCAATCCCCAGTCAGATCCACATATGTATATATATACATATATATGGTCTTTCTCACTTGTATTCATTTTTCTCTGAAATAACTTGAATGGAACTTTAGATGTTTGGGGTTAAGCAGCACAGCAGTTGGGTAGCTATTTAAAGCTATGATAAACTGCGTATTTTGTTTATTTAGGTAAAGCTTCATGAAGAAATTAGCATGCGCAATAAAGCATACAAAGATATTTGCATTATTTACTTTCCTTTTCCCTCTGGGCTAAGCCCCTGATGTTTATGAAACCTAGAAACTCCCCTGGTCAATACCCTTTAAAACACATAGGTGTGATCCGTATTGAGGGATGAACACCCGTATAATTGTCCATTGCTTTTTAACAAATAATATGCAATAAATTAAAGCAACTTAAGAATCATAATTAGTTTTTCCATTTGGGAACCAAGTACAGAAATACAATATCTAAAGAATTGTCAAATGTACCCATCATTCTCATCCACCGGATGTCCTATGGTGTGATTAGTCTGACATGCAGCATTCTCACGGGCACGAAATGTGCAAACGCGCTTCGACATTTCAGAGCCGCTGCCATAGCATATTGTCATAGTGATGGCTATTAAGAAGTTACTCCCTGTATACAATGTGATATATAGACTAAACGTCCTCTGACAACAAACCACTTTCACTTCTATCCCTAATATATAATGACAACAATATATATTATATTATATGCCCAATATGTGTTATTCGGTAGTGTACCCCAAATTATTATTTAAGGTTTATATGAATAGGGACAGATAGGCTACAGAAACATGGGTAAGCTTGAGTCAGTCGACTGATGTTTGACTGTCATATGACCACGTGGTTTTATACATGGTCATATGTCTTATATTATATAATATTACATAGTAATATAGGCAATTTGGCCAATGAATAAGACCGTCATTTGTAACAGTGACCGCTGACTTTTCGGAAAATTGTTGTATAAAGAATTTTAGGAACCAAGAAAATCGTTCGTCAAGGTAAAAAAAAATCTGGACTTGAGCTCACCCCTCACTGTCAGGCTGACGAAGGTCTCCTGGTTGTAATGTGAAGTGCTGGCGTAACACAGGTACCTGCCCTGGTCCTGGAGGTTCACCCTGGCCAGACCAAGGGATGCGTTGCCCCCTGAGATCTGGTCATGGAACAGGGAGGTCCTTCCCTTGTAGAGAGGGTCCTGGTGTCCCAGTTGGTCCTGGTCATCGTAGTAGGAGTGGACCTGAACGTTCTTCCCATTCTTCTTGACCCAGTGGAGGATGGTATCACTGTTTGGCTGGAAGCGGCAAGGGAGCACACAGCTCCCCCCAAACACACAGTCCACCGGGGTGTCTGGAGATTGAACAGCACCTGGTCAATACCCTTTTAAAACACATAGGTGTGATCCATATTGAGGGGTGAACTACAATACAATTGTCTATTGCTATTAAATAAAAAAATAAGCAATAAATTAAAGCAACTTAAGAATCATAATTATTTTTTTTCATTTGGGAACCAAGTACAGAAATACAATTTATAAAAGAAATTCAAACGTACCCATCAATCTCACCCACCGGATGGCCTATGGTCTGATTCGTCTGACATGCAGCATTCTCACAGGCACGAAACTTTGACCTTTGAGAGCCGCTGCCATAGCATATTGTCATAGTGATAGCTATTAAGAAGTTACTCCCTGAATACGATGTGATATATAGACCAAACATCCTCTGACAACAAACCAATTTCACTTCTATCTCACCCCCTAGTATCTAGCAGGCCAAAAAATCTAAAATATATATGACTAATATGTGTTGATATGTGGTAATGAGCCCCAATGATAATTTAAGGTTTATTTGAATAGGCACGGATACAGAAACGTAGGTAAGCTTGAGACAGGCATCTGATGTTTGCATCATAGTGTTTTCAGCCAAAGCTCATTTACGACACTAGTCCCTATAGATCGTAATCCTTCATTCCTTTTTGTTGTTTTATAAATGCTCATATTACATCGAATATTACATGAATTAAGATTGTCATTTGTAACAGTGACCATTCTTTTCACCAAACATTTTTACAGTTGACTTTTCGGAAAATCGTTAGAAAAAGAGTTTTAAGCCTGTTTCAAGCCAATCATTCGTCAAGGTAGTCGTGACCATAAAACGTTTGACACGGGGCAAAAAAATATTTGGAAAACGTAAGAAAAGGCAGAGGTACAAGACAGTGTACATTGTTTTTGTGAACGAGTTTAGCGCATTTCCTGCATCTTATAACCTTAAACCTTTATGTCCATTTTTCCAGGAGGTCCGAACAAGTCGATTACCGGCTACCGTAAATAATATAATAGAGGCGCCAATTTCTTTAAAACAGCCAAGTATCAAGAGAGGAGATTGTTAAGTTAGATTTGTTGTCGCCTCTGTTCTATTATTTATGGTAGCCGGTAATCGACTTGTGTGTACTTTGAAAACAATATTTTTTAATAAACTCCCGGTACGCTTACTAAGTTCTTGATGCTTTGTTTTACGTTTAGGGACCCAAGTCTTTCTACTGCAGAGGTTTGGTGCTATTTTGGCCAATATTAGTGGTTAAAAAAAGATCCGATTTGGAAGCGTTCGCAGTGCCCCTAGCCAATAACATGGAAGCCATTTGGGCTGCAACACTGTCACAGACAGAGCTCCACACATACACACACACACACACACACCTTGCCTGCGTTCGGAGCAGAGTGGTTCATTCCCAAGGGGGTTGGCATAGATTACAATGTCAACGATCATGCTAGACATATCACCAGGTTTAGATTTACCTTTACCTTTTCATCTTTAGATCTCGAAATAATCCTGCATAAAATATAAATAAAAAAGGACAACTTTCTTCATATTAGATAATATATTTAGTCAAGCTTACCTCCCTGAATGAGGACCTCCACCATAAGAAACATGGCTGTTCGGACCAGAACATAGTTCTGGACTGAACAATGTTCTGTCATCTTGTTGATCCTTTCTGACTCTTGTCTGTAGAGTCTGCAGCTTGGCAGTGCAGAGCCCTGTTTCAGGTAGCTGGTTTTGAGGCAACCCCGAGTTTGTTCGCTCTGAGTTAGTGGAAACTCTGGGTTTTCCGTTTCAGGTAGCAGGTTCAGCGCAACCGAGAGTTAGTTGCTGCGGCAACATACGCCGTGGACCTAACCTGCTCGGGAGGTGGTTAGACCTACTCTGAGTTTGTTGTCTATAAGGCTGAAGGCAGCTCTCCGACAGAAGGAAGTGTTAGAAATGGCATGTCCTTTTCTACGAGAGCCTGTGGACGTAGAGGCTGCGATCCTCAGAAGGAATCTCCGTGAGGAACGATTATTAAGACCCCGGTTGGATATACTTTATTTTCCTGATAATTTTCTTCACGAGCGCTATCGTTTTTCAGCGCAATCTATCATTTATTTAGACCACCTTCTCAGCCCCCATGTTAACTGTCAAACGCACCGGGGGCATGCTTTAAGTTTATTTTTTTATTTTTTTATCGCAATTAACGCATGTGCAGAATGATCCGCCCCGTGCATCCCACCCGCTCTGTACTACAGTCACTTCAACGTTGTGGCTTTCCCATGATCAGAGTAGCTGACTAACCACGGACCTATAACTGCTGCAAGTCAAGAAACTCTTTTTAAGAATGCAAGGCAGAAAAGACCCTGGTACTGCTTTTAACCAGATGCTGTTCTTCTCTACATGCACATGCTCAGCATAATCGTCTGCATTGTTCACTGGAGTAAAACCTTTTGAGTAAACTGTTCAACAAAATAACTTGTCCCACCACAGTCCGTGTTCTAATAAAGACAATCTACTTATTATGAGGATTTTTTTATTTCCTGAAAGCACAAAAAAAAAAAAACATTTATATTGGGTATGTTTTTAGAGCAGGGAACAGTAGCCTATCCCAGTTTGCACCTCACCCACCTATAACTTATGTTCCAAAGTTTGGATCTCCAAAGCATCCTTTTGCATCTTTTGAATTGTTACAATTGCATGGAGGTTGGTGAGGGCATCTGGTTCAAGTAGGGCGATGACGCCATCAGTAACTGGAAGAAGATGATTAGACAGTGCAATTATTACTTGAGCCAGAATATTGCCCCATCTAATTTGCAACGCGCTGGGTTGCGTGCACATATTTAATTATTTTGAATAACCAACCTCTTATACTGTAAAGGCACTATCCTGGGGGGTGGGGGGGGATCAGAGGAGCTCCCCCCAGGGATGCCCTCAGCCACAGGACGCATGTTGGCTGAGGGCCATCTCCTCAGCCTCTGTGAGGGCTGCAGGTGGTGGACCCCCTCCAGTCTGCCGGGCCTCTGCATTTTTTCGATTTGCTAACATGGAGGAAAATGTTACCCTAATATTCAGTAAGCGCTATTTTGAAGACATATATATATATATATATAATGCATTTTGCCTAGGTGTAGCCTTCTAATATATCTAAATCCTATTAAATATTGGCAGTGTTGGGGTGGCTGGGAAATGTACTACTTACATTTACTGCTTAAATATAGTATACAAATATATAATACATGTTGAACATAGCTGTTAAATTAGGTAGAGCAGGCAAAACAGCACAATTGATTTGATTTCAATTAAACATTAGTTTACCTGTTTAAACTATATTTTTGTACTTCATTTGCTGCCAAGTCCTCGTGGGGCAACTCGGGGTTGCGTAAATTGACACACACACACACACACACACACACACACACACACACACACACACACACACACACACACACACACACACACACACACACACACACACACACACACACACACACAATTTACATATTGAATAAGTGGAAGATATTAAACTTTCCTCTTATTTTATTTTGTTTTACTAATTTATTTGACTCACGCATTGACTTGTTCAGTTATTTCCTGCCAAGCTCTCTCTCGCGCTCTCGCTGCCGCGGCGGTATTGCTTTTTTTTGTTAAAATGGGTAACTGCTCGGCATACACGTTCATTAGAATTTCCAATTCCGTGGGGGAAAAGTAAGTGGATCTACGCTTTTGGTCCATGTTTGATCATGTTATCAGAGATCCATTGATGATGGCTCTTCATAGTCAACAGGCACGCCCTCAACCCAGAGTGAACATACTCAGAGTTGATTAACCCAACGCTGATCACCTGTTCTGAAACCGAAAACCCAGAGTTGCTTTTCAACCCTGAACTCTGAGTCAACCAACTCAGAGCGCAGGATTAAACTCAGAGTATGTTAAACCAGCTACCTGAAACAGGCCTCAGGTCTTCAGTGGAACAATAACATAATAGAGAGGAACGCATTAGGAAGGAAATGGTTGCAGGGCCATCCTGTTTCGCCTGTAGTTTTGTTCGTTCGAGTTCCAGACTGTGTCCAGAAGTTGTTTAGACAGAGCAATTATGAAATAAGGGGAATGTGCATGTTTACAAAGAAAAATATAAGAAAAATGTGAAACAAAGATGTGTATCGCTATCGGTAAAAGGAGTAAACATGTGGGATGCCTTAGATGAAGAAATTAAAATGTGTAACACGGCAAAAAGACTTAAAAAATAATGAAGTATAAAAGTGAGTCATGTATGGCACTGTGAATATGAAGATGGATTTAGGCAGGAAGTGACTGGAACTGTGGTGCTAGGAAAACAACTTGACCCTGAACACAAAGAAGACGAAGGAGTTGATTGGGGACTTCCGCAGGAAAGGCCCTACCCCTCCCCCCTCTACATCCACAACAGAGCTGTGGAGAGGGTTCACACAATCAAAGACCTTAGCCTGCACCGTAGCAACACAGTCACCTGTTATAAATTATACAAGTATAAAAGTGAGGCATGTATGGCACTGTGAATATAAAGGTTGATTTGTTTTTTTTGTGTCATAACTTTGCATGTTAAATCTATAAAATAAACAGGAATACATTATAACAATAATAATTACAATTATTATCTAAAAAAATACTTAAAAGAATAACAAAAAATAAGATCAGTTCAGGTTAAGGCTGGTGTGTCCTGGTCCTGGTGAAATCGAGCGCAACCTTCCTGCAGAAATCTCTTACCTGATTGGTGGGTGGGCGTCTCCTGGTTGACAAAACCAAAAATGCAGCACGAGCGCACCTAACATCGTTTCCGCTGTTTCGTCAAAAGGGTCCGTCAAAGTGGCTAGTCTTTATCAGAAAATCAACGATTTCCAGCTGTGTTATAACATGACCAGAAAATAATTATTTTCAAAACCGTGCATAATCAGTCAGATGTCTATTAAATGACAGTTGCCCACAAGGCGATTCTATATGCCTCTTCTTGAATTGCTTTTAGTCGGCAGAGGCTTATAATGATGCGTAGCATGATAAGGCACAAGGAGCAGAAGAAGTTGACTAACTGGTATGCAATAACCATGCCAGTCAGCAGCTGCTGTAGTTGCATACTTGGCTCAGGAGGACCATGGAGCAAAAGACTCCATCATCTAGCAGTGATGTCTATTGAGAGTGATGTTCTTGAGAAAATAGATCCTGAACGAGTGATTGATAAATTTGCCACTCTGAAAGTAAGGCGACATAGTTTAGTTCTCCTGAAATATTGGTCTGTCTCTCATAGTATGAGTCCATGCATGTTGTACTTGTTGATATTTTTGCATCACAAATTTTATAAAAATTTATGGGTCCCTGAAAGTGAGGCGACATAGTTTAGTGCTCCCAAAAGAGTGGTCTGTTTCTCATAGACTTAGGCTAGTAGGCTACATGTTGTACTCTTTGATTTATTTGCATCACAAGTTGTGTACAACAAATACCTCCAATTTGTTATTACAGATCACATCCATTTGATTTTCCCTTTATCCAAACAGTCTTCTTTCCTTTCATCACTTTAGTGGTTCAGAACTGCATTGGCTCACACTGCCATCTATTGGCTCAGACATGCAACGTCATAGTAACGCAGGACGAGAGAAAAATCACGGATGATATAATGCTACATAATACTATATTTACAACAGTGGTGTCTGTAACTCAGATAAAAAGCTAAAGTTATAAACAATTAATTTCTTCTTTAAGAGCAAGTGACCAGCCAAAATGAGTTTAATCCTTTTCGCTGGGATGAAATAATTGGTATTATTTTAACTGATGTTAAACGGTTTGAAAAGGTCTGGGCTTTTCTGACAATAAACCAGCAGACTGTTCAAAATTATACAATGTGTTGGATTGAAAGATAAATAGATAGATTTATCCCCCACCAGTATAAATTTAGGA
This sequence comes from Gadus morhua, assembly GCF_902167405.1. NCBI lineage: Eukaryota > Metazoa > Chordata > Actinopteri > Gadiformes > Gadidae > Gadus > Gadus morhua. The sequence continues at coordinate 20,109,935 of NC_044070.1, read as the reverse complement.
TCTCCACCAGGTCACCCTAAAGTGCAGCAGAATGCAGGATATCACATTTACGATATTCCCCCCCCCCCCCCTCCATTTATACACTTCCACAGAGAATCCTCCCGACTATCCCGAATACCACTCCGCCACCCTGTGTGTGTGTGTCTGTGTGTGCGTGTGTGCATGCATTATTCGATAGCCTGGTCATGTTTATATGTGTAGACAGTAATATGAATATTTGTTTGGATAATACATTTTCTAGTGTTTCCCACCTTTGCTGAGGAAGAGTTTTGTTTGAAAGGAATTACAGGCCTGTTCCATATAGACGCGTGTCCCAAATATATCCTGGTTGAGTTGAGTGATTGAGGTACCTGCCCTGGTCCTGGAGGTCACCCTGGCCAGACCAAGGGATGCGTTGCCCCCTGAGATCTGGTCATGGAACAGGGAGGTCCTGGTATCCCAGTTGGTCCTGGTCATCGTAGTAGGAGTGGACCTGAACGTTCTTCCCATTCCTCTTGACCCAGTGGAGGATGGTATCACTGTTCTGCTGGAAGCGGCAAGGCAGCACACAGCTCCCCCCAAACACACAGTCCACCTGGGTGTCTGGAGGTCAGAGAATAGGGGGGTGTTGGAGGCAGACTCTTCATTAACTTTATTAAATCAAGATAACAACTTTATTAATCCCCCGGAGGGGAAATTCCTTTGTTTCAACAGCCCAGCAGCAGTGGAAAACACAGGATAAGGTACAATACAATAAAAATACAAAGTACTAATGAGAACCAAAATAAGCGCTAAAGTAAATGCTGAAGTAAAGACAAAAAGAACAAACGGTATAAACAATATAATTAATAAATTATAAAGTGGCAAGTGCAATTAGTAAATTATAAAGTGGCTAAGTACCAGTACTTCACATATTAAAGTGTATAAATGCAAATGGTGCATGTCCATAAGTAATACTACGAATGTTTATAAATGATCTTGAATTGCTCGTAAAATATGACCTGTAGACCTCTGCAATCTGAGAGTGAAAGAAGACTAAGGGCCCTATCTTGAATTGACTTTCTACCCTGACGCATGTGTCGTTGCTAGTTTGCAACTGGCGCCGAGCGTTCTTTTCCCTCCACCGCCAAGTCAGTGGCGCGTTGTTCAGATGCTATTTTAAGGGCGCATGCATAATGTTGCTTGTGCACCTCGTGTATACAATTTGCCTCTCATCAACTAGCCACACATTCTTGATAAATTATTTGGGAAAGAATAGATGATGCAGGTAATAAGTTGTACTTTTAAATCAATGCATCTGCAAACAACGTACAGCAAACATATTTTCTTGACAGAGACATCGTGTACAAGCCCATAACTTTTAGGATTGAGGAGTATTTGATCGTGAGAAAACATTGTCTTACCGCGAGTGAGTTTTAAAAATAATGAATGAATGCGGGTGCGCGTGTGTGTGTATGTGTAAAAGAATGAATGAATGCGGGCGCCCATGTGTGCGTCCATCTGTTTAAACACACGCAAACTAAACACGTAACGCATAATACAGTCCATGGCACTGTATATTAACGGGGGGACACATGCATATTAGGAACACAAGTCGATAACGATAATGCATACAATAATGGTACGTGGACTGGTTTGTTATTGTATTGCGTATATCATTAAATAGAACCACAGTTACCGCATATCATATGTGTGTTAAGTTTTCTTCGCCGAAATTTATTTGAGGACTCAGTATTTCTGTGGAAGAAAACGCTATTCCATGTGTGAATTAGGCCATATTATTTGGCCATAAACTGAGCCATTTGAAGTTTAAAATTCATGTGGTCATGCATCTGTCTCATCGGAGACTGCAAACGCGTTTTCAAAATATAAACTTCAGATTCAAATGCGCTCATGGCTCTTAAAGAGGATGGGAGGTGGCACTCTCATTGGTTTATTGCACGTTACGCCCAAACCACATCTACGGGTAATTAGGCTACTTCAGACCAAGCCTATTTAGATTTGCGCCGGGCGCAAGAGTCATTTTTGCGCCGGTAAAATAGCAACATCGCCATAGAACCGCCCACAAAGCTACTTACATTTGGCGCATCTCACTTGTGTTTCAGACCGATAAAAAATAGGGACTAAGTCCTCTAAACGTATCCAGACGACAGACTTAGGTTGCATGTATTTTGAAGAATGTATTTTTTCTTCAGTAACACACATTTTTCAACATAATGTCTTTATCTTTCCCGGTGTGCTTTCGTCTCTCACCTTCTCTCACATCACCTGACCATTCTGAGAACCTGGGTTCGTCTTTAGAGACAGCTTTGGTTTCTGTATGAGAAAAGCTCGAAATGAAGTAAAAATATTACAAGCAGAATCAAGCAGTTGTATTTTATATTATTATTTTCATCATTATAAGTGAAACCTAAAGGTTATATTTGAGCAAAAAAGATTATTCTGTTTGTGTTCTGGTGCTAGTCCAAATATCAAGCATAACAAACCAAACAAAAAAAGAACTCTTGATATTAGGTTTGCCAGAGACGGTTTACATTCGGTCCAGCTTACCTCCCTGAACGACGACCAGCCCGGTCAGCAACACGACCGTCTGAATCACAACACTGCCCAGCGCTGTCATTGTCTGTGTCGTCCTCTCTCAGCTGTACCTGTTGTTGGACTGCTGACAGGACCGGGACACACCAACCTTTACCTGGACTGATTAGACCTCCTGGCTGACATTTATGACTTTTTATTGGCTTGGGATTAAGAATACGAGTTATGGATCACTTGGTTATTAATCTAGAAATCGCTGAAGTTCCTTCCTTCATGAAACATGGATAATATAACTCATCAGAGTTAGTGAGAAGCTCCTAATGGCTGCTGTTGATTCTGTTTGTTTAATTATCCTTATCAATTAAACAAAGTTCCGTTCTGTACGCAATAAAAGGTTGTTTGTGCTTTAACCAAGTAAGACCCCTAGAGGGCAGTGTATCTAGTGTTGATTGGGTGTAGAGATGACACAGTCGGCATGGAAACGAAACACCTCTAACGTTGGGATTCATTCATTGGTTGAAGACGGAAGGAGGAATGAAGGAAACAATTAAGTGAATCCAATATAATACGTCTGTAAATAAACAGATGTAGGGAATCAAGAGTATTGTTACTCCTGGGGGCGCAGCGCCACACACAGCACAACTCCCCCGCTATTTTTCAAAACCCAGGTACTACCAGCCAAGTTCTTACCATGCAACATGCGAGTTGAATAGCAACTAGCCTTGAATTAGCCTCAGAGGTAATAACTTACTTCCGGGTCTGTCCTGTCCCTGGTTTGATCCGAGTTGTTTCCGACAGCGTGTTTTTGGGGTTGTTGCCTTTTATGTCCCTTAACTCAGAAGTTTTCAAAATAAAATTGTTTCCTAAGCTTCTCCTTTTTTCCAGTTGTAGTTTGATACTCTGAGAGTCCCAGGATTTCCCCACAGACGATATAAAGTAGGCTACAGCATTACTATACGTTGACTTTGTATGGAGTCGAACGCGTCTATACGTTGACTTTGTATGGAAGTCGCGCCGCCCCTTCGCTTTTGGTGTGAACGCGCCATTAATTTAGTTTTACTATTCACATAAACTATGTGACGCAGTTAGCTGTGGTTCAAAGCTCTTCCTATTTCTGATCTGTCTGCACTAAGGATCCCAGCAGCTCAATCTTTATTCTCAGAACCTTTGTTAATGTTCTGTCTCGCTTCTAAACACTTCTCTGTTATTTGGTGAACACCTAAATCTCTTTATTCCCTCCTTTCCTTGCATTTGTTATTCTGTATTTCCATTCAACACGGGCAGCACACGTTTCGTCACGGAAAAGATAAGGTACCGTTTCCTGAATTCCTGTTTTCTTACCAGATGTATTCTAACTATATTAATTTATGCTTACTAAATTAATCTGTTTCCAGTCCAAGCTCATTGTATCCATGTTAGTGATGTAAAATAGGTTTAATGAAGGAGTATGCGTCAGGACATCAGTAACTAGTTTTACCGTGTTGAGGGCGATTATATACGGATCATTCCTTGTATTGTGGACTTTTATTCTGTAGGGAGGTCAGTTCGGTCAGAGTTTCATTGGTAACAGTTAAGAAATGATGGTTTGGAAGTGTCGGATCTAAAGGTAAATAAATAAGTCCATAATTAAATGAACGTGTTAGAAGCAGTGTGTGTGTGTGTGTGTGTGTGTGTGTGTGTGTGTGTGTGTGTGTGTGTGTGTGTGTGTGTGTGTGTGTGTGTGTGTGTGTGTGTGTGTGAAGACATAGAGAATGATTAGAATGTAGCTCTAGACAGAGAGAGTGATAGAGTTTGTGATCTAGACATAGGTTGAGATAGAGTGTGTAGTTCTAGACTGAGGGACAGATAGTGTGTGTATGTCAGACAGGAGGAGGATAGGAAGTCTTCACTGAAGTCATTTCATGTTTGGTACTTAAAGAGAATCCAGAGAAACAATATGGCATTGTGTTTGTGTCCAGGTCTCCAGTCTACGATGGATGAGGAGAGAGAGGAGGGGGGTCCCACCTCTAAAACCACTCTGTCTGGGGAACATGGCCGCCAGAGCAAAGCTAAGAGGTAGGAAGAGGATCTCTCTGTCTGTGACTGTTGTCCTTCTCAGAGCTCAGCACTGATATCTCATGACTCCATCATCAGTCTTAGTAAAAGCTGTGTGTGTGTTGTGTTGAAGCCCAGAGCAGCGGGAGAGAGCAGACTCCCCTGGACCCAGCTGTGTCTCCTTGAAGAGTGACTGCTCTATGGATCATCCTTCTAACTTTAGAGATGGAAATCAATCAATTGAGAAGAGGTGAGGATTTATCAGATATTATACAACTATATCTATCAGACATCTTTTAATCCTGGTTCTTGTTATTCTATAAGATTCCAGAAGGAGAGAGCAGACTGCCCTGGACCCAGCTGTGTCTCCTTGAAGAGCAACTGGTCTATGGATCATCCTCCTGACCTTAAAGATGGACGCCCCTCCAGAGAGGAGAGGTAGGAGTTTCCAACAAACTAGTAGTTTTACTGACTGATATTTACACTCAGGAAATTTTTGTATTAAAAATATACTGTGTGTGTGTGTGTGTGTGTGTGTGCACGCTGTCTCCACAGGCGACCACAGGAGAGGTCAAAGGTTACCAGTGCTCAGTCTGTACAGCAGAATCAAGCAGAGCTGATCAAGGTGTGTAAATGAAACAAGACATTTGACTTCAGCTCTAAACAGGGGCGCCGTAAAGGGGGGGGGGGGGGGGGGGGGGAATTCCTCATCAAGTTAATATATTTTGAGTGAAAATGTTATCTATTAAAACGTAGCAATTTAAACAAACAAGGGGTTTGTTCCTTCATGTTTGGCTAAATGTTCAGTATAGTCTATATATTTCACCTCTCTCTCTTTAAAATGTAAATGAAAAACTACATTTAACTTCAGCTCTAGACAGGGGTGACCTAAGTGGGGGGGGGGGGTAGTATAGTCTACATATTCCACCTCTCTCTCTTTATTGCATGGTTCAGTCTTGCGTGGATCCAGTTTTCAGCACAGTCTTCCACTCGTTGCGCTTACAAGAAGAACAGACGGAGAACAGACTGTCAGTAGTTTGACACGTCGTCGTTGAGGTAGAAGTCGGGGTATCAGAAACAGAAAGCTGAGGGGGAGGAAAAGGGCCAACAGTTGGTCACCAAGTTTATGAAAAGAAAGGTTTTTATTTATTCCCCTTTCTGTGGTGCCCATTATCAGAGAGCTACCTAGTGAATCATAGAATCTTATATCAATCAAATAGTTCTTCATCAAACAGGAAATTCATGAATATTAATCAATACATGAGGGAGACAGGTGGATGACCCGGGAAACTGTTTATTTAGGCCTTCACTAATTTTCTTCTACTTATCAACTATACAGCCAGGGTAGGTCTGTGAATACTGAACCCCTAGTGGTGAAAAGTAATAGCAGAGCATGTCCCATTGTAATAAGGTGGTTAGAGCCAGTGTAACATTACTGGCATAAGGGGTTGACTGGGAGAAAAATTCAGCCCTGGCATTTTCTCTCCAGACCAGCCCACTATATTATTAGCACTAGGGGTGGGACGAGACGAACGGGAAGAACCCTGTATATCCGAATAATAGTACCGTTTTTTGTTTTTCAAGTTTGTGTTTCTTGTGCTGCTGACAAGAAAGGTGTGAAACCCGAACAGGAAGTTAACAGACATCCTGTGGTTGCTGCATCTACACCCGCCATATCTACTACAAAACCCTTGTTAAATATCACACATGATCCAACACTAAATCCTCTCTTGCAGTTATTAGTCTGTGACTGTGAAAATCGTTTGGTGTAAGCCCAGCATTAGTTAAAACCAGACTCGGACAATAATAACAAATTCTCCTGACAAATAATCTAAATAGAAACATATTACAGACAGTAACAGCATTAGAGCTGAAACCAATTTGTTTTAACGGTGACTCAGTTATGAGTCACCGTTATGAAACCATAAATAGAGAATTGAATTTTTTTTCTCATATACTTCTCATACACGTGTATGTGCACATCTATGTATACATGTGCACATACATGTATATGAGAATGCATATCCATTCAGACCTGTAATTCGGCCTACCTGCATAACTGTTAATTTAACTTAAAAGATATGCAAATGTTTGAAATTAAAATCAATGTGAAAATCTTCAACCAGGAAATAATCATAATCAAACCTTTTGTTTCAATCTGAGGCAAAACAAGTTGCATAATAAACTCCCAAAGTCAAGAGAATCTCTCTCTCTCTCTCTCTCTCTCTCTCTCTCTCTCTCTCTCTCTCTCTCTCTCTCTCTCTCTCTCTCTCTCTCTCTCTCTCTCTCTCTCTCTCTCTCTCTCTCTCTCTCTCTCTCTCTCTCTCTCTCTCTCATATATCATAGAATAACTTCTAGCAGGTGAGGAAAACCTGTTTGACAGGAGATGATGGTAGCAGAGAATATAGAGACATTTATGAATAACCAATTGTCATTTTATCACACATAGTATGTTTCTTCACATAAACCTTTAAACATACACATTGCATTCCTCTCGAAATAGTCATCACCTCAGTAAACAATAAATGAATTGAAAGATTACAATAAATTCAATGGCAAATATTGCAAATTAAACTAATTATTTCCAATAGGTTTACTTGTATTTTGTGCTAAAATTCAAAGTGTCACATCTGTATTTACAATACAGCTTGATTCTGCATCTCTATTTACAGCTCATTAGTCCATGTCAATGTTTACTGTTGCTATGGCAACAAGAGACTGCTAACGTTAGCAGCTGTTAGCTAGCTTAGCCAAATCATCTGAATAATAATAACCCATAATATCACAATTCGGCCTATTTAAACAAAATCAACCACAACTACCAACAGTCACAGCCCTTCAACTCTGGGCTAATATGTTGTCACAAGTATGCAGTTAATTAGGTCACATCACATTCAATGTAAAAACGTTTTCTACTTTGTTTTGGACATGTCTCAAAATGTAGCCTAGCTAGCCCCAGGCTAACGTTACTTAGCATATATGCCTCCACTCGCTCGTCTTCTACTTATCAACTATACAGCCAGGGTAGGTCTGTGAATACTGAACCCCTAGTGGTGAAAAGTAATAGCAGAGCATGTCCCATTGTAATAAGGTGGTTAGAGCCAGTGTAACATTACTGGCATAAGGGGTGGACTGGGAGAAAAATTCAGCCCTGGCATTTTCTCTCCAGACCAGCCCACTATATTATTAGCACTAGGGGTGGGACGAGACGAACGGGAAGAACCCTGTATATCCGAATAATAGTACCGTTTTTTGTTTTTCAAGTTTGTGTTTCTTGTGCTGCTGACAAGAAAGGTGTGAAACCCGAACAGGAAGTTAACAGACATCCTGTGGTTGCTGCATCTCCACCCGCCATATCTACTACAAAACCCTTGTTAAATATCACACATGATCCAACACTAAATCCTCTCTTGCAGTTATTAGTCTGTGACTGTGAAAATCGTTTGGTGTAAGCCCAGCATTAGTTAAAACCAGACTCGGACAATAATAACAAATTCTCCTGACAAATAATCTAAATAGAAACATATTACAGACAGTAACAGCATTAGAGCTGAAACCAATTTGTTTTAACGGTGACTCAGTTATGAGTCACCGTTATGAAACCATAAATAGAGAATTGAATTTTTTTTCTCATATACTTCTCATACACGTGTATGTGCACATCTATGTATACATGTGCACATACATGTATATGAGAATGCATATCCATTCAGACCTGTAATTCGGCCTACCTGCATAACTGTTAATTTAACTTAAAAGATATGCAAATGTTTGAAATTAAAATCAACGTGAAAATCTTCAACCAGGAAATAATCATAATCAAACCTTTTGTTTCAATCTGAGGCAAAACAAGTTGCATAATAAACTCCCAAAGTCAAGAGTCTCTCTCTCTCTCTCTCTCTCTCTCTCTCTCTCTCTCTCTCTCTCTCTCTCTCTCTCTCTCTCTCTCTCTCTCTCTCTCTCTCTCTCTCTCTCTCTCTCTCATATATCATATATCATATATCATAGAATAACTTCTAGCAGGTGAGGAAAACCTGTTTGACAGGAGATGATGGTAGCAGAGAATATAGAGACATTTATGAATAACCAATTGTCATTTTATCACACATAGTATGTTTCTTCACATAAACCTTTAAACATACACATTGCATTCCTCTCGAAATAGTCATCACCACAGTAAACAATAAATGAATTGAAAGATTACAATAAATTCAATGGCAAATATTGCAAATTAAACTAATTATTTCCAATAGGTTTACTTGTATTTTGTGCTAAAATTCAAAGTGTCACATCTGTATTTACAATACAGCTTGATTCTGCATCTCTATTTACAGCTCATTAGTCCATGTCAATGTTTACTGTTGCTATGGCAACAAGAGACTGCTAACGTTAGCAGCTGTTAGCTAGCTTAGCCAAATCATCTGAATAATAATAACCCATAATATCACAATTCGGCCTATTTAAACAAAATCAACCACAACTACCAACAGTCACAGCCCTTCAACTCTGGGCTAATATGTTGTCACAAGTATGCAGTTAATTAGGTCACATCACATTCAATGTAAAAACGTTTTCTACTTTGTTTTGGACATGTCTCAAAATGTAGCCTAGCTAGCCCCAGGCTAACGTTACTTAGCATATATGCCTCCACTCGCTCGTCCCCTGGCGCAGCAGCACCTGCTGGGGTGTGGACCCCGGCACCAAATAGGTCTGTCAATTTTGAACACTTAACATCCATCTCTAGAGGCTTAAGTCGCCGTTTTTCAGCACCACCCGGGCGTTTTCAGCTCCGTACCGGCTCCCGCGACTCCGGCCCATGCCATGAGGTCCCGCCCACCCTGGTTTGTGTTGTGATTGACAGCACTGTCAGGCCTCTCTGAGCCAGTCAGCCCATGATTGATTGACAATGACAAACATAGACCAATAATATGCGTCGATGCTGGCAACACACTGCTAGCTCTCTGTAGCCCATTGGCCGGCCCAATTGGAGGGAATTTAGAGAGAGAGGAAAAAAGAAAACATAGCGGACCGGACCGGCCCACATTGGGTCAACGGCCCACCGGGACGATGCCCGGTATGCCAGATGGCCAGTCCACCCCTGCTGGCATCTGACAAACGTTGGGAACATATCGACCAAAAAATGTAAAACACCACTGAATTTCATGAATTTCTCAAGAGGAAAGCCTTTTGCCAGAACAGCAACAGTAAAGAGAGATGTCACTCATGTACCTCTGACATTCATACATCAATGGTCAATTGATAAAATAATATATGTATAATAATATATATTTTTGTTTGAATGGCGATATACGATATTATAACAATATTTTGAACTCAACGGGTAAAGTATGTAGTTTTAACTCCACGCCACAAGTATTCACCATCAACCATTTATTTAGTTTTTGTTTTTTTTTGCTCAACGAAGCACAGTGGTGCTTTAACAACAGATATGTAAGGGATAAAGTAAAGAACGCTGGTCATTATCGGGAAAATAAGCCCCGACAGGGCGAACAGGACACCGACGCGTAGCGGAGGTGTCCTGTTCGCCCTGAAGGGGCTTATCTTCGATAATCACCGGCGACGATCTGTACATCATCCCGCTTATTACACGGCTACTTGCCTAAACGAAAAAATAACTTCATGGTCTGTCTTTTTACAATTTATTTGTAACAAGCATTCGTAGTCTTGATCAGCAGAGTAATAGTCCGCCAAAGACGTTGACGTCGCTAAGCAACCGAAGACGCTGGGGTTGACATGTTACCGGACTACTTACGGAGTGCTACCAAAGACGTCATTAGAGACAAAAAAAACGTTGTTTTCTTTGACAGCCTCTTCTTTAATTTGAATGATTTTAGCTTGTGTGTGCCCGCGATAAATCACACAAAAGCTAAAATCATTCAAATGAATGTGCTTTATTTTTATCTCGCACTATTGGAGCACGTATACACTCTTGCATCTGACTACGAAATGGTTAGTGTTACACCTTTCCTGCTGTCGGCTCCCAGACCGAGGTGCACAGGGGAGACGTTCCCTCCAGGGCTGATGATCTCTCGGGAGCAACACCCTTCACTTTGACCGGCAGTGGGTCTGCTTATAGGTCGGAATATGGTCGGAATGAAGCAGCCACCGATTCTTGACGGGTACTTTATTCATACACACAACCGGACTCGATTATTACTTCACTTAACCGACATGCACGCTGCCGCTCGGTCTCCTCGTTTGTCCACTCACACGCTGTCGTCACACACACACACACACACACACACACACACACACACACACACACACACACACACACACACACACACTGCCAGTGATATGCGCAGCAGACACTTTCTCGTGCTCACGAGAAACATAAAAAACGTTTTTTTACGGGTTCCGTACTCTCTACAACCGTGTCCGCCATGTTTTTGTTCAAAGTTTGTTGTGATGCGAAACGTGGGTGGGAGAACACTACGTACATGTAAGGAGCGGGATTGAGCAGCTGAACATGGCTTGTAGAGTCAAAGAGCGGCGGTCGGCCTTATAAAATGGCGCTCGCAAGGCAACATCAAAATAATATATAGTATACCGGTATGCCGATATTGTCCTAACTGCATATCTCTTTAAAAAATATACCGGTATAAATTTTACTACCGGTATATCGCCCAGCCCTAAGTATTGGGTAATTAGCACTAGGCTACACTAGAGCTACCTGTCTATCAATCTATGGGTGGTCAAATGGATTTTCTAGGCTGGTGTGTGGTCTAGGTTGGAGGCCCAATATATTATTTGATAAGGCCCACAATCTCTAGCGGTACCCCTGGATCTACATGGGCAATAAAAGCATCTCTTGTGGAGCTTATAGTCTCCAGTTTTCCCTCTTTAGACCAGGGAGACCTTCATCTAGGACAGAGGTCTTCTGAGGTCCTCAGTTAGTTCAAAGTAAAGTTCTCCTTGATGTTTGTTCTGTTCCAGAGGGCTGAGGAGAACGCACACGCTTTCCTAGACAAGGAGCTGAAGAAGCTCTGGAGGGATCTCTTCTCAGATTACCCACAATGCTCAGAGAGTCAGAGGGAGGACGAGGAGGAGGATGATAAGAACGAGGAGCAGAGGAGGCGCGCCATAGAGGGAGTGGTAGACATCACAAAGCTCTGCCTGATGGAGATGAACCAGGAGGAACTGGCCGACAAGCTGGGCAGTGGTAAGATACTCATATAAAGGTTAAATGGTTTGATCCAGATATGTAAGATTATTGTGGGGTTATCAGGTTGAATGGTTTGATCCAGATATGTAGGGTTATTGTTGGCGTATCACGTTAAAGAATGTTAAACGTTAAACTACTGATCAACAACAGAATAACTACGTGGAAGTGATGCACCACTATCTTGTTATATCAGGTTAGAAAGTCACTGATACCCCTGATACTTAACAACAATAGCACTGCAAATAAAGTTATAAGATCCCTATAAAGTAGAACTTTCAGTACTTTTTTCTTTCATTAGGGGTCCAAGCCAACAGGTTGGATCCCTATTGTTTTTGTAAGGATTATTATTAGGGGTCCAAGCCAACAGGTTGGATCCCTATTGTTTTTGTAAGGATTTTTCTTATTAGGGGTCCAAGCCAACAGGTTGGATCCCTATTGTTTTTGTAAGGATTCTTTTTATTATTCCCCCCGTGAAAGTGGGACTACAGCCCAAACCGTAAATGGTGCACACGCGCCAATTGCATGACTAGATCCAGAATCGGCACCGCTACTCAGATAACAAAATCCAGACACGCCGGCCCCTAGGTGGCGCTATACCAAGGAATACGCGTTTGGGGCTATAACTCCCACACCGAACCTCCCACATTCAAAACCTTGTACACACAGATTCACTGGAGTCTGCTGCATCTTTTGGCATAGGCCACGCCCATTTGCGTCTAGAATCTTTTTTCGCAAAATCACGAAAACCGCAAAACTGTTTTTTCGCTACTCCTCCCACATTTCTCGACCAATCAACACCAAACTTTGCACACGGCATCTTCAGACGCACACGCAAAGAAACCCTCAGACAGTTTTTTGATCCGACTTTCGACGACGAAACGGTAGCGTTTTGAATATTGGTTTATTAGCTAAATTTGACGTGGAAAATCAAAAATCCACAAAAAAACAAAATTAGACATCGGATCGAGTCCAAATTTTACACACATGTTGGTGCTAACCTTAATGTCCTTCGATAAAAAATTCGGAAAATTTCGCCATTAGGGGGCGCAATAAACGAGGAAATGGTATATCTTCTGCAAAATTTCGCCGCGAAAACGCTACACTGACTTCTCGCTACTCCTACCACAGTCAAATCCTTTGTATCCACAGGTTCAGGGTAGCGTTTTGAACACATGCTTCGCGTTGTGCCGGCGAAACGCACATTTCTTGTCGCGTTGTGCCGGCGAAATGCACACTTCTTGGACCCCTGCATAACTGCTTGCAGTTCTAGTTATTATTAGGGGTCCAAGCCAACAGGTTGGATCCCTATTGTTTTTGTAAGGATTTTTATTAGGGGTCCAAGCCAACAGGTTGGATCCCTATTGTTTTTGTAAGGATTTTTATTAGGGGTCCAAGCCAACAGGTTGGATCCCTATTGTTTTTGTAAGGATTTTTCCTATTATACTTACCTCCCTAAAAGTGGGACCACAGCCCAAACCGTAAATGGTGCCGACACGCCAATTGCATGACTAGATCCAGATCTCTTCGGACTATGCAGACGACCAAATCCAGACCCGCCGGCCCCTAGGTGGCGCTATACCAAGGAATACGCGTTTGGGGCTATAACTCCCACACCGAACCTCCCACATTCAAAACCTTGTACACACAGATTCACTGGAGTCTGCTGCATCTTTTGGCATAGGCCACGCCCATTTGCGTCTAGAATTTTTTTTCGCAAAATCGCGAAAACCGCAAAACTGTTTTTTGGCTACTCCTCCCACATTTCTCGACCAATCAACACCAAACTTTGCACACGGCATCTTCAGACGCACACGCAAAGAAACCCTCAGACAGTTTTTTGATCCGACTTTCGACGACGAAATGGTAGCGTTTTGAATATTGGTTTATTAGCTAAATTAGACGTGGAATATCAAAAATCCAAAGAAATCCAAAATTAGACATCGGATCGAGTCCAAATTTTACACACATGTTGGTGTTAACTTTATCGTCGTTCGATAAAAAATTCGGAAAAATTCGCCATTAGGGGGCGCCATAAACGAGGAAATTGTATATCTTCTACAAAATTTCGCCGCGAAAACGCTACACTGACTTCTCGCTACTCATACCACAGTCAAATCCTTTGTATCCACAGGTTCAGGGTAGCGTTTTCAACACATGCTTCGCGTTGTGCCGGCGAAACGCACATTTCTTGTCGCGTTGTGCCGGCGAAATGCACACTTCTTGGACCCCTGCATAACTGCTTGCAGTTCTAGTTAGGGGTCCAAGCCAACAGGTTGGATCCCTATTGTTTTTGTAAGGATTTTTATACTACCTCCCCGTGAAAGTGGAACCACAGCCCAAACCGTAAATGGTGCACACGCGCCAATTGCATGACTAGATCCAGAATCGGCACCGCTACTCAGATAACAAAATCCAGACACGCCGGCCACTAGGTGGCGCTATACCAAGGAATACGCGTTTGGGGCTATAACTCCCACACCGAAACTCCCACATTCAAAAACTTGTACACACAGATGCACTGGAGTCTGCTGCATCTTTTGGCCTAGGCCACGCCCATTTGCGTCTAGAATTTTTTTTCGCAAAATCGCGAAAACCGCAAAACTGTTTTTTCGCTACTCCTCCCACATTTCTCGCCCGATCAACACCAAGCTTTGCACACAACATCGTCAGACGCACACGCAAAGAATGCATGAGACACTTTTTTGATGCGACCTTTGACGACGAAACGGTAGCGTTTTGAATATTGGTTTATTAGCTAAATTAGACGTGGAAAATCAAAAATCCAAAAAATTCAAAATTACACATCGGAACGAGTCCAAATTGTGCACACATGTTGGTGCTAACCTTAATGTCGTACGATAAAAATTTCGGAAAATTTCGCCATTAGGGGGCGCAATAAACGAGGAAATTGTATATCTTCTACAAAATTTCGCCACGAAAACGCTACACTGACTTCTCGCTACTCCTACCACAGTCAAATCCTTTGTATCCACAGGTTCAGGGTAGCGTTTTGAACACATGCTTCGCGTTGTGCCGGCGAAACGCACATTTCTTGTCGCGTTGTGCCGGCGAAATGCACACTTCTTGGACCCCTGCATAACTGCTTGCAGTTCTAGTTAGGGGTCCAAGCCAACAGGATTGGATCCCTATTGTTTTTGTAAGGATTTTTCTTATTATTAGGGGTCCAAGCCAACAGGTTGGATCCCTATTGTTTTTGTAAGGATTATTATTATTATACTTCCCATCTAGAAGTGGTACCACAGCCCAAACAGTAAATGGTGCACACGCGCCAATTGCATCACTAGATCCAGGTCCGTGAACACTACGCAGACGACAAAATCCAGACACGCCGGCCACTAGGTGGCACTATACCAAGGAATACGCGTTTGGGGCTATAACTCCCACACCGAACCTCCCACAGTCAAAAACTTGTACGCACATATTCACTGGAGTCTGCTGCATCTTTTGGCATAGGCCACGCCCATTTGCGCCTAGAATTTTTTTTCGCAAAATCGCGAAAACCGCAAAACTGTTTTTTCCCTACTCCTCCCACATTTCTCGACCAATCAACACCAAACTTTGCACACGACATCTTCAGACGCACACGAAAAGAAATACTCAAACACTTTTTGATCCGACCTTCGATTACGAAACGGTAGCATTTTGAATATTTGTTTATTAGCTACGTTTTACGTTGAAAATCAAAAATCCAGAAAAATACCAAAATTAGACATCGGATCAAGTCCAAATTTTACACACATGTCGGTGTTACCCTTAGTGACGTTCGAAAAAGATTTCGGAAAGTTTCGCCATTAGGGGGCGCAATAAAAGAGGAAATTGTATATCTCCTACAAAATTTCGCCGCAAAAACGCCACACTGACTTCTCGCTACTCCTACCACAGTCAAATCCTTTTTATCCACAGGTTCAGGGTAGCGTTTTGAACACATGCTTCGCGTTGTGCCGGCGAAATGCACATTTCTTGTCGCGTCGCAATAAAAGAGGAAATTGTATATCTCCTACAAAATTTCGCCGCAAAAACGCCACACTGACTTCTCGCTACTCCTACCACAGTCAAATCCTTTTTATCCACAGGTTCAGGGTAGCGTTTTGAACACATGCTTCGCGTTGTGCCGGCGAAATGCACATTTCTTGTCGCGTTGTGCCGGGGAAATGCACACTTCTTGGACCCCTGCATAACTGCTTGCAGTTCTAGTTATTATTATTCCCAACTAGAAGTGGTACCACAGCCCAGACCGTAAATGGTGCCGACACGCCAATTGCATGACTAGATCCAGATCCCTTCGGACTACGCAGACGACAAAATCCAGACACGCCGGCCACTAGGTGGCGCTATACCAGGGAATACGCGTTTGAGGCTATAACTCCCACACCGAACCTCCCACATTCAAAACCTTGTACACACAGATTCACTGGAGTCTGCTGCATCTTTTGGCATAGGCCACGCCCATTTGCGTCTATAATTTTTTTTCGCAAAATCGCAAAAAACGCAAAACCGTTTTTTCCCTACTCTTCCCACATTTCTTGACCAATCGACACCAAACTTTGCACACGATATCTTCAGACGCACACGCAAAGAATGCACGAAACACTTTTTTGATCAGACCTTCGACGACGAAACGGTAGCGTTTTGAATATTGGTATGTTAGCTAAATTAGACGTGGAAAATCAAAAATCTAAAGAAATCCAAAATGAGACATCGGATCGAGTCCAAATTTTACACACATGTTGGTGCTAACCATAATGTCGTTCGATAAAAATTTCGGAAAAATTCGCCATTAGGGGGCGCAATAAACGAGGAAATTGTATATCTTCTACAAAATTTCGCCGCGAAAACGCTACACTGACTTTTCGCTACTCCTACCACAGTCAAATCCTTTGTATCCACAGGTTCAGGGTAGCGTTTTGAACACATGCTTCGCGTTGTGCCGGCGAAATGCACATTTCTTGTCGCGTTGTGCCGGCGAAATGCACGCTTCTTGGACCCCTGCATAACTGCTTGCAGTTCTAGTTAGGGGTCCAAGCCAACAGGTTGGATCCCTATTGTTTTTGTAAGGATTTTTATTATACTTCCCGCGGTGAAAGTGGAACCACAGCCCAAACCGTAAATGGTGCACACGCGCCAATTGCATGACTAGATCCAGAATCTGCACCGCTACTCAGATAACAAAATCCAGACACGCCGGCCACTAGGTGGCGCTATACCAAGGAATACGCGTTTGTGGCTATAACTCCCACACCGAACCTCCCAGAGTCCAAAAACTTGTACACACAGATGCACTGGAGTCTGCTGCATCTTTTGGCCTAGGCCACGCCCATTTGCGTCTAGGAATATTTTTCGCTAAATCGCAAAAACCGCAAAACTGTTTTTTCGCTACTCCTCCCACATTTCTCGACCAATCAACACCAAACTTTGCACACGACATCTTCAGACGCACACGCAAAGAATGCACGAAACACTTTTTTGATGCGACCTTTGACGACGAAACAGTAGCGTTTTGAATATTGGTTTATTAGCTAAATTAGACGTGGAATATCAAAAATCCAAAGAAATCCAAAATTAGAAATCGGATCGAGCCCAAATTTTACACACATGTTGGTGTTAACCTTAACGTCGTTCGATAAAAAATTCGGAAAAATTCGCCATTAGGGGGCGCAATAAACGAAGAAATTGTATGTCGTCTGCAAAATTTCGCCGCGAAAACGCTACACTTACTTCTTGCTACTCCTACCACAGTCAAATCCTTTGTATCCACAGGTTCAGGGTAGCGTTTTCAACACATGCTTCGCGTTGTGCCGGCGAAACGCACATTTCTTGTCGCGTTGTGCCGGCGAAATGCACACTTCTTGGACCCCTGCATAACTGCTTGCAGTTCTAGTTATTATTATTCCCCCCTAGAAGTGGGCCCACAGCCCAAACCGTAAATGGTGACGACACGCCAATTGCATGACTAGATCCAGGTCCCTGAGTTCTAGGCAGACGACAAAATCCAGGCACGCCGGCCACTAGGTGGCGCTATACCAAGGAATACGCGTTTGGGGCTATAACTCCCGCACCGAACCTCCCACAGTCAAAAACTTGTACGCACATATCCACTGGAGTCTGCTGCATCTTTTGGCATAGGCCACGCCCATTTGCGTCTGGAATTTTTTTTCGCAAAATCGCGAAAACCGCAAAACTGTTTTTTCGCTACTCGTCCCACATTTCTTGACTAATCGACACCAAACTTTGCACACGGCATCTTCAGACGCACACGCAAAGAATGCATGAAACACTTTTTTGATCCGACCTTCGACGACGAACCGGTAGCGTTTTGAATATTGGTTTATTAGCTAAATTAGACGTGGAATAGCAAAAATCCAAAGAAATCCAAATTGAGACATCGGATCGAGTCCAAATTTTACACACATGTTGGTGCTAACCTTAATGTCGTTCGATAAAAATTTCGGAAAATTTCGCCATTAGGGGGCGCAATAAACGAGGAAATTGTATATCTTCTAATTGGCCAAAGGAATGTTCTTCAAACTCAAGGGAAACCATCAAGGGGCAAACCCGAGTCTATATAGAAAATATGGCCAAGAATTATTAATGTGGGCGGGAGTTATTTGGCAAAGGAAAATTGTCTTTGGAAAATTTCGCCACAGGGCGGCGCCAAAAAACGCCGTCATTGTCTATCTCCTATTTGGCCAATGTTCTGAAAACGCGTTTTAGGCTATAACTCCCACACCGAAGCTCCCACAGTCAAAACCTTTATATCCACATGTTGTTCACGGTAGCGTTTTGAATACTTGCTTCGCGTTGTGCCGGCGAAATGCACATTTCTTGTCGCGTTGTGCCGGCGAAATGCACACTTCTTGGACCCCTTCATAACTGCTTGCAGTTCTAGTTCTTATTATTATTATTATTCCCAACTAGAAGTGGTACCACAGCCCAGACCGTAAATGGTGCCGACACGCCAATTGCATGACTAGATCCAGATCCCTTCGGACTACGCAGACGACAAAATCCAGACACGCCGGCCACTAGGTGGCGCTATACCAGGGAATACGCGTTTGAGGCTATAACTCCCACACCGAACCTCCCACATTCAAAACCTTGTACACACAGATTCACTGGAGTCTGCTGCATCTTTTGGCATAGGCCACGCCCATTTGCGTCTATAATTTTTTTTCGCAAAATCGCAAAAAACGCAAAACAGTTTTTTCCCTACTCTTCCCACATTTCTTGACCAATCGACACCAAACTTTGCACACGATATCTTCAGACGCACACGCAAAGAATGCACGAAACACTTTTTTGATGCGACCTTTGACGACGAAACGGTAGCGTTTTGAATATTGGTTTATTAGCTAAATTAGACGTGGAATATCAAAAATCCAAAGAAATCCAAAATTAGACATCGGATCGAGTCCACATTTTACAAACATGTTGGTGCTAACCTTAATGTCGTTCGATAAAAAATTCGGAAAAATTCGCCATTAGGGGGCGCAATAAACGAGGAAATTGTATATCTTCTAATTGGCCAAAGGAATGTTCTTCGAACTCAAGGGAAACCATCAAGGGGCAAACCCAAGTCTATATAGAAAATATGGCCAAGAATTATTAATGTGGGCGGGAGTTATTTGGCAAAAGAAAATTGTCTTTGGAAAATTAAAAATTTCGCCACAGGGCGGCGCCAAAAAACAACGACATTGTCTATCTCCTATTTGGCCAATGGAATGTTCTGAAAACGCGTTTTGGGCTATAACTCCCACACCGAAGCTCCCACAGTCAAAACCTTTGTATCCACATGTTGTTCACGGTAGCGTTTTGAATACTTGCTTCGCGTTGTGCCGGCGAAATGCACATTTCTTGTCGCGTTGTGCCGGCGAAATGCACACTTCTTGGACCCCTGCATAACTGCTTGCAGTTCTAGTTAGGGGTCCAAGCCAACAGGTTGGATCCCTATTGTTTTTGTAAGGATTTTTATTATTAGGGGTCCAAGCCAACAGGTTGGATCCCTATTGTTTTTGTAAGGATTTTTAGGGGTCCAAGCCAACAGGATTGGATCCCTATTGTTTTTGTAAGGATTTTTAGGGGTCCAAGCCAACAGGTTGGATCCCTATTGTTTTTGTAAGGATTTTTATTATTATACTTCCCGCGCTAAAAGTGGGCCCACAGCCCAAACCGTAAAAGGTGCCGACACGCCAATTGCATGACTAGATCCAGGTCCGGCACCGCTACTCAGATAACAAAATCCAGACACGCCGGCCACTAGGTGGCGCTATACCAAGGAAAGACGCGTTTGGGGCTATAACTCCCACACCGAACCTCCCACATTCAAAACCTTGTACACACATATTCACTGGAGTCTGCTGCATCTTTTGGCATAGGCCACGCCCATTTGCGTCTTGAATTTTTTTTCGCAAAATCGCGAAAACCGCAAAACTGTTTTTTCGCTACTCCTCCCACATTTCTCGACCAATCAACACCAAACTTTGCACACGACATCTTCAGACGCACACGCAAAGAATGCACGAAACACTTTTTTGATGCGACCTTTGACGACGAAACTGTAGCGTTTTGAATATTTGTTTATAAGCTAAATTAGACGTGGAATATCAAAAATCCCAAAAATACCAAAATTAGACATCGGATCAAGTCCAAATTTTTGTCGATGCTCCACTTAAGGGCGTTCGATAAAAATTTCGGAAATTTTCGCCATAAGGGGGCGCAATAAACGAGGAAATTGTATATCTTCTAATTGGCCAAAGGAATGTTCTTCAAACTCAAGGGAAACCATCAAGTGGCAATCCCGAGCCTATATAGAAAATATGGCCAAGAATTATTAATGTGGGCGGGAGTTATTTGGCAAAGGAAAATTGTCTTTGGAAAACCTCGCCACAGGGCGGCGCCAAAAAACCACCACATTGTCTATCTCCTAGTTGGCCAAGGGAATGTTCTGAAAACGCGTTTTAGGCTATAACTCCCACACCGAAGCTCCCACAGTCAAAACCTTTATATCCACATGTTGGTCACGGTAGCGTTTTGAATACTTGCTTCGCGTTGTGCCGGCGAAATGCACATTTCTTGTCGCGTTGTGCCGGCGAAATGCACACTTCTTGTTATTATTATTATTCCCCCCTAGAAGTGGGCCCACAGCCCAAACCGTAAATGGTGACGACACGCCAATTGCATGACTAGATCCAGGTCCCTGAGTTCTAGGCAGACGACAAAATCCAGACACGCCGGCCACTAGGTGGCGCTATACCAAGGGAAAACGCGTTTGGGGCTATAACTCCCACACCGAACCTCCCACAGTCAAAAACTTGTACGCACATATTCACTGGAGTCTGCTGCATCTTTTGGCCTAGGCCACGCCCATTTGCGTCTATAATTTTTTTTCGCAAAATCGCAAAAACCGCAAAACTGTTTTTTCGCTACTCCTCCCATATATCTTGACCAATTGACACCAAACTTTGCACACGACATCTTTAGACGCACACAACAATTTAAATAATAACACGTTTTTGATCCGACCTTCGACGACGAAACGGTAGCGTTTTGAATATTGGTTTATTAGCTAAATTAGACGTGGAATATCAAAAATCCAAAGAAATCCAAAATTAGACATCGGATCGAGTCCAAATTTTACACACATGTTGGTGTTAACCTTAACGTCGTTCGATAAAAAATTCGGAAAAATTCGCCATTAGGGGGCGCAATAAACGAGGAAATTGTATATCGTCTGCAAAATTTCGCCGCGAAAACGCTACACTGACTTCTCGCTACTCCTACCACAGTCAAATCCTTTGTATCCACAGGTTCAGGGTAGCGTTTTGAACACATGCTTCGCGTTGTGCCGGCGAAACGCACATTTCTTGTCGCGTTGTGCCGGCGAAATGCACACTTCTTGGACCCCTGCATAACTGCTTGCAGTTCTAGTTATTATTATTATTATACTTCCCGCGCTAAAAGTGGGCCCACAGCCCAAACCGTAAATGGTGCCGACACGCCAATTGCATGACTAGATCCAGGTCCGGCACCGCTACTCAGATAATTAAATCCAGACACGCCGGCCACTAGGTGGCGCTATACCAAGGAAAGACGCGTTTGGGGCTATAACTCCCACACCGAACCTCCCACATTCAAAACCTTGTACACACATGTTCACTGGAGTCTGCTGCATCTTTTGGCATAGGCCACGCCCATTTGCGTCTAGAATTTTTTTTCGCAAAATCGCGAAAACCGCAAAACTGTTTTTTCCCTACTCCTCCCACATTTCTTGACCAATCGACACCAAACTTTGCACACGACATCTTCAGACGCACACGCAAAGAATGCATGAAACACTTTTTTGATCCGTCCTTCGATAACGAAACGGTAGCGTTTTGAATATTGGTTTATGAGCTAAATTAGACGTGGAATATCAAAAATCCAAAGAAATCCAAAATTAGACATCGGATCGAGTCCACATTTTACAAACATGTTGGTGCTAACCTTAATGTCGTTCGATAAAAATTTCGGAAAATTTCGCCATTAGGGGGCGCAATAAACGAGGAAATTGTATATCTTCTACAAAATTTCGCCGCGAAAACGCTAGACTGACTTCTCGCTACTCCTACCAAAGTCAAATCCTTTGTATCCACAGGTTCAGGGTAGCGTTTTGAACACATGCTTCGCGTTGTGCCGGCGAAACGCACATTTCTTGTCGCGTTGTGCCGGCGAAATGCACACTTCTTGGACCCCTGCATAACTGCTTGCAGTTCTAGTTATTATACTTCCCATCTAGAAGTGGTACCACAGCCCAAACCGTAAATGGTGCACACGCGCCAATTGCATCACTAGATCCAGGTCCGTGAACACTACGCAGACGACAAAATCCAGACATGCCGGCCACTAGGTGGCGCTATACCAAGGAATACGCGTTTTGGGCTATAACTCCCACACCGAACCTCCAAGAGTCCAAAAACTTGTACACACAGATGCACTGGAGTCTGCTGCATCTTTTGGCCTAGGCCACGCCCATTTGCGTCTAGAAATATTTTTCGCAAAATCGCGAAAACCGCAAAACAGTTTTTTCCCTACTCCTCCCACATTTCTCGACCAATCGACACCAAACTTTGCACACGACATCTTCAGACGCACACGCAAAGAATGCACGAAACACTTTTTTGATGCGACCTTTGACGACGAAACGGTAGCGTTTTGAATATTGGTTTATGAGCTAAATTAGACGTGGAAAATCAAAAATCCAAAGAAATCCAAAATTAGACATCGGAACGAGTCCAAATTGTGCACACATGTTGGTGCTAACCTTAATGTCGTACGATAAAAATTTCGGAAAATTTCGCCATTAGGGGGCGCAATAAACGAGGAAATTGTATATCTTCTACAAAATTTCGCCGCGAAAACGCTACACTGACTTCTCGCTACTCCTACCACAGTCAAATCCTTTGTATCCACAGGTTCAGGGTAGCGTTTTGAACACATGCTTCGCGTTGTGCCGGCGAAACGCACATTTCTTGTCGCGTTGTGCCGGCGAAATGCACACTTCTTGGACCCCTGCATAACTGCTTGCAGTTCTAGTTATACTTCCCGCGCTAAAAGTGGGTCCACAGCCCAAACCGTAAATGGTGCCGACACGCCAATTGCATGACTAGATCCAGGTCAGGCACCGCTACTCAGATAACAAAATCCAGACACGCCGGCCACTAGGTGGCGCTATACCAAGGAAAGACGCGTTTGGGGCTATAACTCCCACACCGAACCTCCCACAGTCAAAAACTTGTACGCACATATTCACTGGAGTCTGTTGCATCTTTTGGCATAGGCCACGCCCATTTGCGTCTAGAATTTTTTTTCGCAAAATCGCGAAAACCGCAAAACTGTTTTTTCCTTACTCCTCCCACATTTCTTGACCAATCGACTCCAAACTTTGCACACGACATCTTCAGACGCACACGCAAAGAATGCATGAAACACTTTTTTGATGCGACCTTCGATAACGAAACGGTAGCGTTTTGAATATTGGTTTATGAGCTAAATTAGACGTGGAAAATCAAAAATCCAAAGAAATCCAAAATTAGACATCGGAACGAGTCCAAATTGTGCACACATGTTGGTGCTAACCTTAATGTCGTTCGATAAAATTTTCGCCATTAGGGGGCGCAATAAACGAGGAAAATGTTTATCTTCTACAAAATTTCGCCGCGAAAACGCTACACTGACTTCTCGCTACTCCTACCACAGTCAAATCCTTTGTATCCACAGGTTCAGGGTAGCGTTTTGAACACATGCTTCGCGTTG
Organism: Gadus morhua; assembly: GCF_902167405.1. Taxonomy (NCBI): domain Eukaryota; kingdom Metazoa; phylum Chordata; class Actinopteri; order Gadiformes; family Gadidae; genus Gadus; species Gadus morhua. The sequence continues at coordinate 20,085,892 of NC_044070.1, read as the reverse complement.
TGCCGGCGAAACGCACATTTCTTGTCGCGTTGTGCCGGCGAAATGCACACTTCTTGGACCCCTGCATAACTGCTTGCAGTTCTAGTTAGGGGTCCAAGCCAACAGGATTGGATCCCTATTGTTTTTGTAAGGATTTTTATTATTATTAGGGGTCCAAGCCAACAGGATTGGATCCCTATTGTTTTTGTAAGGATTTTTCTTATTATTATTATTATTCCCAACTAGAAGTGGTACCACAGCCCAGACCGTAAATGGTGCCGACACGCCAATTGCATGACTAGATCCAGATCCCTTCGGACTACGCAGACGACAAAATCCAGACACGCCGGCCACTAGGTGGCGCTATACCAGGGAATACGCGTTTGAGGCTATAACTCCCACACCGAACCTCCCACATTCAAAACCTTGTACACACAGATTCACTGGAGTCTGCTGCATCTTTTGGCATAGGCCACGCCCATTTGCGTCTATAATTTTTTTTCGCAAAATCGCAAAAAACGCAAAACAGTTTTTTCCCTACTCTTCCCACATTTCTTGACCAATCGACACCAAACTTTGCACACGATATCTTCAGACGCACACGCAAAGAATGCACGAAACACTTTTTTGATGCGACCTTTGACGACGAAACGGTAGCGTTTTGAATATTGGTTTATTAGCTAAATTAGACGTGGAATATCAAAAATCCAAAGAAATCCAAAATTAGACATCGGATCGAGTCCACATTTTACAAACATGTCGGTGCTACCCTTAATGGCGTTCAATAAAGAATTCGGAATATTTCGCCATTAGGGGGCGCAATAAACGAGGAAATTGTATATCTTCTAATTGGCCAAAGGAATGTTCTTCAAACTCAAGGGAAACCATCAAGGGGCAAACCCGAATCTATATCGAAAATATGGCGAAGAATTATTAATGTGGGCGGGAGTTTTTGGCAAAGGAAAATTGTCTTGGGAAAATTTCGCCACAGGGCGGCGCCAAAAAACGACGACATTGTCTATCTCCTATTTGGCCAATGGAATGTTCTGAAAACGCGTTTTAGGCTATAACTCCCACACCGAAGCTCCCACAGTAAAAACCTTTATATCCACATGTTGTTCACGGTAGCGTTTTGAATACTTGCTCCGCGTTGTGCCGGCGAAATGCACATTTCTTGTCGCGTTGTGCCGGCGAAATGCACACTTCTTGGACCCCTGCATAACTGCTTGCAGTTCTAGTTATTATACTTCCCGCGCTAAAAGTGGGCCCACAGCCCAAACCGTAAATGGTGCCGACACGCCAATTGCATGACTAGATCCAGGTCCGGCACCGCTACTCAGATAACAAAATCCAGACACGCCGGCCACTAGGTGGCGCTATACCAAGGAAAGACGCGTTTGGGGCTATAACTCCCACACCGAACCTCCCACATTCAAAACCTTGTACACACATATTCACTGGAGTCTGCTGTATCTTTTGGCATAGGCCACGCCCATTTGCGTCTAGAATTTTTTTTCGCAAAATCGCGAAAACCGCAAAACTGTTTTTTCGCTACTCCTCCCACATTTCTCGACCAATCAACACCAAACTTTGCACACGACATCTTCAGACGCACACGCAAAGAATGCACGAAACACTCTTTTGATGCGACCTTTGACGACGAAACGGTAGCGTTTTGAATATTGGTATATTAGCTAAATTAGACGTGGAATATCAAAAATCCAAAGAAATCCAAAATTAGACATCGGATCGAGTCCAAATTTTACACACATGTTGGTGCTAACCTTAATGTCGTTCGATAAAAATTTCGGAAAATTTCGCCATTAGGGGGCGCAATAAACGAGGAAATTGTATATCTTCTACAAAATTTCGCCGCGAAAACGCTACACTGACTTCTCGCTACTCCTACCACAGTCAAATCCTTTGTATCCACAGGTTCAGGGTAGCGTTTTGAACACATGCTTCGCGTTGTGCCGGCGAAACGCACATTTCTTGTCGCGTTGTGCCGGCGAAATGCACACTTCTTGGACCCCTGCATAACTGCTTGCAGTTCTAGTTAGGGGTCCAAGCCAACAGGTTGGATCCCTATTGTTTTTGTAAGGATTTTTATTATACTTCCCGCGGTGAAAGTGGAACCACAGCCCAAACCGTAAATGGTGCACACGCGCCAATTGCATGACTAGATCCAGAATCGGCACCGCTACTCAGATAACAAAATCCAGACACGCCGGCCACTAGGTGGCGCTATACCAAGGAATACGCGTTTGCGGCTATAACTCCCACACCGAACCTCCCAGAGTCCAAAAACTTGTACACACAGATGCACTGGAGTCTGCTGCATCTTTTGGCCTAGGCCACGCCCATTTGCGTCTGGGAATATTTTTCGCTAAATCGCGAAAACCGCAAAACTGTTTTTTCGCTACTCCTCCCACATTTCTTGACCAATCGACACCAAACTTTGCACACGACATCTTCAGACACACACGCAAAGAATGCATGAAACACTTTTTTGATCCGACCTTCGACGACGAAACGGCAGTTTTTTGAATATTTGTTTATTAGCTAAATTAGACGTGGACAATTAAAAATCCAAAAAAATCCAAAATTAGACATCGGATCGAGTCCAAATTCTACACACATGTTGGTGCTAACCTTATTGACGTTCGATAAAAATTTCGGAAAATTTCGCCTTGAGGGGGCGCAATAAACGAGGAAATTGTATATCTTCTAATTGGCCAAAGGAATGTTCTTCAAACTCAAGGGAAACCATCAAGGGGCAAATCCGAGTCTATATAGAAAATATGGCCAAGAATTATAAATGTGGGCGGGAGTTATTTGGCAAAGGAAAATTGTCTTTGGAAAATGTCGCCACAGGGCGGCGCCAAAAAACGACGACATTGTCTATCTCCTATTTGGCCAATGGAATGTTCTGAAAACGCGTTTTAGGCTATAACTCCCACACCGAAGCTCCCACAGTCAAAACCTTTATATCCACATGTTGTTCACGGTAGCGTTTTGAATACTTGCTTCGCGTTGTGCCGGCGAAACGCACATTTTTTGTCGCGTTGTGCCGGCGAAATGCACACTTCTTGGACCCCTGCATAACTGCTTGCAGTTCTAGTTATTATTATTCCCGGCTAGAAGTGGTACCACAGCCCAGACCGTAAATGGTGCCGACACGCCAATTGCATGACTAGATCCAGGTCCGTGAGGTGACGGGAGACGACAAAATCCAGACACGCCGGCCACTAGGTGGCGCTATACCAAGGGAAAACGCGTTTGGGGCTATAACTCCCACACCGAACCTCCCACAGTCAAAAACTTGTACGCACATATTCACTGGAGTCTGCTGCATCTTTTGGCATAGGCCACGCCCATTTGCGTCTATAATTTTTTTTCGCAAAATCGCGAAAACCGCAAAACTGTTTTTTCGCTACTCCTCCCATATTTCTTGACCAATCAACACCAAACTTTGCACACGGCATCTTAAGACGCACACGCAAAGAAATGATAGACACTTTTTTGATCCGACCCTCGACGACGAAACGGTAGCGTTTTGAATATTGGTTTATGAGCTAAATTAGACGTGGAAAATCAAAAATCCAAAGAAATCCAAAATTAGACATCGGAACGAGGCCAAATTTTACACACATGTTGGTGCTAACCTTAATGTCGTACGATAAAAAAATCGGAAAATTTCGCCATTAGGGGGCGCCATAAACGAGGAAATTGTATATCTTCTAATTGGCCAAAGGAATGTTCTTCAAACTATGAGGGAACCATCACGGGGCAAACCCGAGTCTATATAAAAATTATGGTCAAGAATTATTAATGTGGGCGGGAGTTATTTGGAAAAGGAAAATTGTCTTTGGAAAATTTCGCCACAAGAGGGCGCAAAAAAACGACGAAATAATACATCTCCTAATCGCCAATGGAATGTTCTGAAAACGCGTTTTGGGCTATAACTCCCACACCGAAGCTCCCACAGTCAAAACCTTTATATCCACATGTTGTTCACGGTAGCGTTTTGAATACTTGCTTTGCGTTGTGCCGGCGAAATGCACATTTCTTGTCGCGTTGTGCCGGCGAAATGCACACTTCTTGGACCCCTGCATAATTAGGGGTCCAAGCCAACAGGTTGGATCCCTATTGTTTTTGTAAGGATTTTTCCTATTATTATTCCCCCGTAAAAGTGGGAATACAGCCCAAACCGTAAATGTTGCACACACGCCAATTGCATGACTAGATCCAGGTCCGTGAGGACTACGCAGACGACAAAATCCAGACACGCCGGCCCCTAGGTGGCGCTATACCAAGGAATACGCGTTTGGGGCTATAACTCCCACACCGAACCTCCCACAGTCAAAAACTTGTACGCACATATTCACTGGAGTCTGCTGCATCTTTTGGCATAGGCCACGCCCATTTGCGTCAATAATTTTTTTTCGCAAAATCGCGAAAACCGCAAAACTGTTTTTTCCCTACTCCTCCCACATTTCTCGACCAATCAACACCAAACTTTGCACACGACATCTTCAGACGCACACGAAAAGAAAAACTCAAACACTTTTTGATCCGACCTTAGATTACGAAACGGTAGCATTTTGAATATTTGTTTATTAGCTACGTTTTACGTTGAAAATCAAAAATCCAGAAAAATACCAAAATTAGACATCGGATCAAGTCCAAATTTTACACACATGTCGGTGTTACCCTTAGTGACGTTCGAAAAAGATTTCGGAAAGTTTCGCCATTAGGGGGCGCAATAAACGAGGAAATTGTATATCTTCTACAAAATTTCGCCGCGAAAACGCTACACTGACTTCTCGCTACTCCTACCACAGTCAAATCCTTTGTATCCACAGGTTCAGGGTAGCGTTTTGAACACATGCTTCACTTTGTGCCGGCGAAACGCACATTTCTTGTCGCGTTGTGCCGGCGAAATGCACACTTCTTGGACCCCTGCATAACTGCTTGCAGTTCTAGTTATTATACTACCTCCCCGTGAAAGTGGAACTACAGCCCAAACCGTAAATGGTGCACACGCGCCAATTGCATGACTAGATCCAGAATCGGCACCGCTACTCAGATAACAAAATCCAGACGCGCCGGCCACTAGGTGGCGCTATACCAAGGGAAAACGCATTTGGGGCTATAACTCCCACACCGAACCTCCCACAGTCAAAAACTTGTACGCACATATTCACTGGAGTCTGCTGCATCTTTTGGCATAGGCCACGCCCATTTGCGTCTAGAATTTTTTTTCGCAAAATCGCGAAAACCGCAAAACTGTATTTTCGCTACTCCTCCCACAATTCTTGACCAATTGACACAAAACTTTGCACACGGCATCTTCAGACCTACACGAAAAGAATTCCTGCATTACTTTTTTGATCCGTCCTCCGATAACGAAACGGTAGCGTTTTGAATATCAGTTTATTAGCTAAATTAGACGTGGAATATCAAAAATCCAAAGAAATCCAAAATTAGACATCGGATCGAGTCCAAATTCTACAAACATGTTGGTGCTAACCTTAATGACGTTCGATAAAAATTTCGGAATATTTCGCCATTAGGGGGCGCAATAAACGAGGAAATTGTATATGTTCTACAAAATTTCGCCGCGAAAACGCTACACTGACTTCTCGCTACTCCTACCACAGTCAAATCCTTTGTATCCACAGGTTCAGGGTAGCGTTTTGAACACATGCTTCGCGTTGTGCCGGCGAAACGCACATTTCTTGTCGCGTTGTGCCGGCGAAATGCACACTTCTTGGACCCCTGCATAACTGCTTGTTAGGGGTCCAAGCCAACAGGTTGGATCCCTATTGTTTTTGTAAGGATTATTATTATTCTTATACTTCCTACCAAGAAAGTGGTACCACAGCCCAGACCGTAAATGTTGCCGACATGCCAATTGCATGACTAGATCCAGGTCCGTGAAGACTATTCAGACGACAAAATCCAGACACGCCGGCCACTAGGTGGCGCTATACCAAGGAAAGACGCGTTTGGGGCTATAACTCCCACACCGAACCTCCCACAGTCAAAAACTTGTACGCACATATTCACTGGAGTCTGCTGCATCTTTTGGCATAGGCCACGCCCATTTGCGTCTAGAATTTTTTTGCGCAAAATCGCGAAAACCGCAAAACTGTTTTTTCCATACTCCTCCCACATTTCTTGACCAATCGACCCCAAACTTTGCACACGACATCTTCAGACGCACACGCAAAGAATGCATGAAACACTTTTTTGATCCGACCTTTGACGACGAAACTGTAGCATTTTGAATATTGGTTTATGAGCTAAATTAGACGTGGAATATCAAAAATCCAAAGAAATCCAAAATTAGACATCGGAACGAGTCCAAATTTTACACACATGTTGGTGCTGACCTTAATGTCGTTCGATAAAAATTTCGGAAAATTTCGCCATTAGGGGGCGCAATAAACGAGGAAATTGTATATCTTCTAATTGGCCAAAGGAATGTTCTTCAAACTCAAGGGAAACCATCAAGGGGCAAACCCGAGTCTATATAGAAAATATGGCCAAGAATTATTAATGTGGGCGGGAGTTATTTGGCAAAGGAAAATTGTCTTTGGAAGATTTCGCCACAGGGCGGCGCCAGAAAACTACGACATTGTCTATCTCCTATTTGGCCAATGTTCTGAAAACGCGTTTTAGGCTATAACTCCCACACCGAAGCTCCCACAGTCAAAACCTTTATATCCACATGTTGTTCACGGTAGCGTTTTGAATACTTGCTTCGCGTTGTGCCGGCGAAACGCACATTTCTTGTCGCGTTGTGCCGGCGAAATGCACACTTCTTGGACCCCTGCATAACTGCTTGCAGTTCTAGTTATTATTATTATTATACTTCCCCCCGTACTTCTGGGACTACAGCCCAAACCGTAAATGGTGCACACGCGCCAATTACATGACTAGAACCAGGTCCGGCACCGCTACTCAGATAACCAAATCCAGACACGCCGGCCACTAGGTGGCGCTATACCAAGGAAAGACGCGTTTGGGGCTATAACTCCCACACCGAACCTCCCACAGTCAAAAACTTGTACGCACATATTCACTGGAGTCTGCTGGATCTTTTGGCATAGGCCACGCCCATTTCCGTCTATAATTTTTTTTCGCAAAATCGCGAAAACCGCAAAACTGTTTTTTCCCTACTCCATCCACATTTCTCGCCCGATCAACACCAAACTTTGCACACGACATCTTCAGACGCACATGCAAAGAATGCATGAAACACTTTTTTGATGCGACCTTTGACGACGAAACGGTAGCGTTTTGAATATTGGTTTATTAGATAAATTAGACGTGAAATATCAAAAATCCAAAGAAATCCAAAATTAGACATCGGATTGAGTCCAAATTTTACACACATGTCGGTGTTAACGTTAATGTCGTTCGATAAAAAATTCGGAAAATTTCGCCATTAGGGGGCGCAATAAACGAGGAAATTGTATATCTCCTACACAATTTCGCCGCGAAAACGCCACACTGACTTCTCGCTACTCCTACCACAGTCAAATCCTTTGTATCCACAGGTTCAGGGTAGCGTTTTGAACACATGCTTCGCGTTGTGCCGGCGAAACGCACATTTCTTGTCGCGTTGTGCCGGCGAAATGCACACTTCTTGTTAGGGGTCCAAGCCAACAGGTTGGATCCCTATTGTTTTTGTAAGGATTTTTCTTCCTATTATTATTATTCCCAGCTAGAAGTGGTACCACAGCCCAAACCGTAAATGGTGCCGACACGCCAATAGCATGACTAGATCCAGGTCGGTGAGGTGACGGCAGACGACAAAATCCAGACATGCCGGCCACTAGGTGGCGCTATACCAAGGAATACGCGTTTGGGGCTATAACTCCCACACCGAACCTTCCACAGTCAAAAACTTGTACCCACATATTCACTGGAGTCTGCTGCATCTTTTGACATAGGCCACGCCCATTTGCGTCTAGAATTTTTTTGCGCAAAATCGCGAAAACCGCAAAACTGTTTTTTCCCTACTCCTCCCACATTTCTTGACCAATCGACACCAAACTTTGCACACGACATCGTCAGACGAACACGAAAAGAAAAACTCAAACACTTTTTGATCCGACCTTCGACTACGAAACGGTAGCGTTTTGAATATTTGTTTATTAGCTACGTTTTACGACGATACGCAAAAATTCAGAAAATACCAAAATTAGACATCGGATCAAGTCCAAATTTTAGACACATGTCGGTGCTACCCTTAATGGCGTTCAGTAAAGAATTCGGAATATTTCGTCATTAGGGGGCGCAATAAACGAGGAAATTGTATATCTTCTAATTGGCCAGGGGAATGCTCTTCAAACTATAAGGGAACCATCAAGGGGCAAACCCGAGTCTATATAGAAAATATGGCCAAGAATTATTAATGTGGGCGGGAGTTTTTGGCAAAGGAAAATTGTCTTTGGAAAATTTAGCCACAAGGGGGCGCAAAAAAACGACGAAATAATATATCTCCCAACTGGCCAATGGAATATTCTGAAAACGCGTTTTAGGCTATAACTCCCACACCGAAGCTCCCACAGTCAAAACCTTTACATCCACATGTTGTTCACGGTAGCGTTTTGATTACTTGCTTCGCGTTGTGCCGGCGAAACGCACATTTCTTGTCGCGTTCTGCCGGCGAAATGCACACTTCTTGGACCCCTGCATAACTGCTTGCAGTTCTAGTTATTATACTTCCCGCCTTGAAAGTCGGTCCACAGCCCAAACCGTAAATGGTGCACACGCGCTAATTACATTACTAGAACCAGGTCCGGCACCGCTACTCAGATAACCAAATCCAGACATGCCGGCCTCTAGGTGGCGCTATACCAAGGAGAAACACGTTTGGGGCTATAGCTCCCACACCGAACCTCCCACAGTCAAAAACTTGTACCCACTTATTCACTGGAGTCTGCTGCATCTTTTGGCATAGGCCACGCCCATTTACGTCATTAATTTTTTTTCGCAAAATCGCGAAAACCGCAAAACTGTATTTTCGCTATCCCTCCCACATTTCTCGACCAATCAACACCAAACTTTGCACACGGCATCTTCAGACGCACACGCAAAGAAACCCTCAGACAGTTTTTTGATCCGACTTTCGACGACGAAACGGTAGAGTTTTGAATATTTGTTTATTAGCTAAATTTGACGTGGAATATCAAAAATCCCAAAAAAACCAAAATGAGACATCGGATCGAGTCCACATTTTACACACATGTTGGTGCTAACCTTAATGTCGTTCGATAAAAATTTCGGAAAATTTCGCCATTAGGGGGTGCCATAAACGAGGAAATTGTATATCTTCTACAAAATTTAGCCGTGAAAACGCTACACTGACTTCTCGCTACTCCTACCACAGTCAAATCCTTTGTATCCACAGGTTCAGGGTAGCGTTTTGAACTCATGCGTCGCGTTGTGCCGGCGAAATGCACATTCCTTGTCGCGTTGTGCCGGCGAAATGCACACTTCTTGGACCCCTGCATAACTGCTTGCAGTTCTAGTTAGGGGTCCAAGCCAACAGGTTGGATCCCTATTGTTTTTGTAAGGATTTTTCTTATTAGGGGTCCAAGCCAACAGGTTGGATCCCTATTGTTTTTGTAAGGATTTTTATTAGGGGTCCAAGCCAACAGGTTGGATCCCTATTGTTTTTGTAAGGATTTTTATTATTATTATTATACTACCTCCCCGTGAAAATGGAACCACAGCCCAAACCGTAAATGGTGCACACGCGCCAATTGCATGACTGGAACCAGGTACGGCACCGCTACTCAGATAACCAAATTCTGACACGCCGGCCACTAGGTGGCGCTATACCAAGGAATACGCGTTTGGGGCTATAACTCCCACACCGAACCTCCCACAGTCAAAAACTTGTACGCACATATGCACTGGAGTCTGCTGCAACTTTTGGCATAGGCCACGCCCATTTGCGTCCATAATTTTTTTTCGCAAAATCGCGAAAACCGCAAAATTGTTTTTTCCCTACTCCTCCCACATTTCTTGTCCAATCGACACCAAACTTTGCACACGGCATCTTCAGACGCACACGCAAAGAAAGCTCGAACACTTTTTTGATCCGACCCTCGACGACGAAACGGTAGCGTTTTGAACATTGGTTTATTAGCTACGTTTTACGCCGAAACGCAAAAATTCTAAAAATACCAAAATTAGACATCGGATCAAGCCCAAATTTTAGACACATGTCGGTGTTACCCTTAATGGCGTTCAATAAAAAAAACGGAATTTTTCGCCATTAGGGGGCGCAATAAACGAGGAAATTGTATATCTTCTAATTGGCCAGAGGAATGTTCTTCAAACTATAAGGGAACCATCAAGGGGCAAACCCGAGTCTATATAGAAAATATGGCCAAGAATTATTAATGTGGGCGGGAATTATTTGGCAAAGGAAAATTGTCTTTGGAAAATGTCGCCAAAGGGCGGCGCCAAAAAACGACGACATTGTCTATCTCCTATTTGGCCAATGGAATGTTCTGAAAACGAGTTTTAGGCTATAACTCCCACACCGAAGCTCCCACAGTCAAAACCTTTATATCCACAGGTTCAGGGTAGCGTTTTGAATACTTGCTTCGCGTTGTGCCGGCGAAATGCACATTTCTTGTCGCGTTGTGCCGGCGAAATGCACACTTCTTGGACCCCTGCATAACTGCTTGCAGTTCTAGTTATACTTCCTTCGTTAGAAGTGGTACTACAGCCCAAACCGTAAATGGTGCACACAAGCCAATTACATGACTAGATCCAGGTCCGTGAGGTGACGGCAGACGACAAAATCCAGACATGCCGGCCACTAGGTGGCGCTATACCAAAGAAAACTTGTTTGGGGCTATAACTCCCACACCGAACCTCCCACAGTCAGAAGAGTTAGACACACAGATTCACTGGAGTCTGCCGCATCTTTTGGCATAGGCCACGCCCATTTGCGTCTGGGAATATTTTTCGCAAAATCGCGAAAACCGCAAAACTGTTTTTTCCCTACTCCTCCCACATTTTTTGACCAATCGACACCAAACTTTGCACACGACATCTTCAGACGCACACGCAAAGAATGCATGAAACACTTTTTTGATCCGTCCTTCGATAACGAAACGGTAGCGTTTTGAATATTGGTTTATTAGCTAAATTAGACGTGGAATATCAAAAATCCAAAGAAATCCAAAATTAGAAATCGGATCGAGTTCACATTTTACACACATGTTGGTGCTAACCTTAATGTCGTTCGATAAAAATTTCGGAAAATTTCGCCATTAGGGGGCGCAATAAACGAGGAAATTGTATATCTTCTACAAAATTTCGCCGCGAAAACGCTACACTGACTTCTCGCTACTCCTACCACAGTCAAATCCTTTGTATCCACATGTTCAGGGTAGCGTTTTGAACACATGCCTCGCATCGTGCCGGCGAAACGCACATTTCTTGTGGCGTTGTGCCGGCGAAATGCACACTTCTTGGACCCCTGCATAACTGCTTGCAGTTCTAGTTATTATTCCAGCACCTAAAAGTGTGCCCACAGCCCAAACCGTAAATGGTGCCGACACGCCAATTGCATGACTAGATCCAGGTCCCTGAGTTCTAGGCAGACGACAAAATCCAGACACGCCGGTCCCTAGGTGGCGCTATACCAAGGAATAAGCGTTTGGGGCTATAACTCCCACACCGAACCTCTCAGAGTCCAAAAACTTGTACACACAGATGCACTGGAGTCTGCTGCATCTTTTGGCCTAGGCCACGCCCATTTGCGTCTAGGAATATTTTTCGCAAAATTGCGAAAACCGCAAAACTGTTTTTTCCCTACTCCTCCCACATTTCTCGACCAATTGACACCAAACTTTGCACACGGCATCTTCAGACGCACACGCAAAGAAATGGTAGACAGTTTTTTGATCCGACCTTCGACGACGAAACGGTAGAGTTTTGAATATTTGTTTATTAGCTAAATTACACGTGGAAAATTAAAAATCCAAAAAAATCCAAAATTAGACATCGGATCGAGTCCAAATTCTACACACATGTCGGTGCTAACCTTAATGACGTTCGATAAAAATTTTGGAATATTTCGCCATTAGGGGGCGCAATAAAGAGGAAATTGTATATCTTCTACAAAATTTCGCCGCGAAAACGCTACACTGACTTCTCGCTACTCCTACCACAGTCAAATCCTTTGTATCCACAGGTTCAGGGTAGCGTTTTCAACACATGCTTCGCGTTGTGCCGGCGAAACGCACATTTGTTGCCGCGTTGTGCCGGCGAAATGCACACTTCTTGGACCCCTGCATAACTGCTTGCAGTTCTAGTTATTATTCCCGGCTAGAAGTGGTACCACAGCCCAGACCGTAAATGGTGCCGACACGCCAATTGCATGAATAGATCCAGGTCCCTGAAGACTATGCAGACGGCAAAATACAGACACGCCGGCCACTAGGTGGCGCTATACCAAGGGAAAACGCGTTTGGGGCTATAACTCCCACACCGAACCTCCCACAGTCCAAAAACTTGTACACACATATTCACTGGAGTCTGCTGCAACTTTTGGCATAGGCCACGCCCATTTGCGTCTATAATTTTTTTTCGCAAAATCGCGAAAACCGCAAAACTGTTTTTTTCCCTACTCCTCCCACATTTCTTGACCAATCGACACCAAACTTTGCACACGGCATCTTCAGACGCACACGCATAGAATTGATAGACACTTTTTTGATCGGACCTTCGACGACGAAACGGTAGCGTTTTGAATATTGGTTTATGAGCTAAATTAGACGTGGAAAATCAAAAATCCAAAGAAATCCAAAATTAGACATCGGAACAAGTCCAAATTTTACAGACATGTTGGTGCTAACCTTAATGTCGTACGATAAAAATTTCGGAAAATTTCGCCATTAGGGGGCGCAATAAACGAGGAAATTGTATATCTTCTAATTGGCCAAAGGAATGTTCTTCAAACTCAAGGGAAACCATCACGGGGCAAACCCGAGTCTATATAAAAATTATGGTCAAGAATTATTAATGTGGGCGGGAGTTATTTGGAAAAGGAAAATTGTCTTTGGAAAATTTCGCCACAAGAGGGCGCAAAAAAACGACGAAATAATACATCTCCTAATCGCCAATGGAATGTTCTGAAAACGCGTTTTGGGCTATAACTCCCACACCGAACCTCCCACAGTCAAAACCTTTGTATCCACAGATTCACTGGAGTCAGCTGCATCTTTTGGCATACGCCGTTTCTCAGTTTCGAACACATGCTTCGCGTTGTGCCGTCGAAATGCACACTTCTTGGACCCCTGCATAACTGCTTGCAGTTCTAGTTAGGGGTCCAAGCCAACAGGTTGGATCCCTATTGTTTTTGTAAGGATTCTTTTTATTATTCCCCCCGTGAAAGTGGGACTACAGCCCAAACCGTAAATGGTGCACACGCGCCAATTGCATGACTAGATCCAGAATCGGCACCGCTACTCAGATAACAAAATCCAGACACGCCAGCCCCTAGGTGGCGCTATACCAAGGAATACGCGTTTGGGGCTATAACTCCCACACCGAACCTCCCACATTCAAAACCTTGTACACACAGATTCACTGGAGTCTGCTGCATCTTTTGGCATAGGCCACGCCCATTTGCGTCTAGAATTTTTTTTCGCAAAATCGCGAAAACTGCAAAACTGTTTTTTCGCTACTCCTCCCACATTTCTCGACCAATCAACACCAAACTTTGCACACGGCATCTTCAGACGCACACGCAAAGAAACCCTCAGACAGTTTTTTGATCCGACTTTCGACGACGAAACGGTAGCGTTTTGAATATTGGTTTATTAGCTAAATTTGACGTGGAAGTTCAAAAATCCAAAAAAAACCAAAATTAGACATCGGATAGAGTCCACATTTTACACACATGTCGGGGCTAGCCTTAATGTCGTTCGATAAAAAATTCGGAAAATTTCGCCATTAGGGGGCGCAATAAACGAGGAAATTGTATATCTTCTACAAAATTTCGCCGCGAGAACGCTACACTGACTTCTCGCTACTCCTACCACAGTCAAATCCTTTGTATCCACAGGTTCAGGGTAGCGTTTTGAACACATGATTCGCGTTGTGCCGGCGTAACGCACATTTCTTGTCGCGTTGTGCCGGCGAAATGCACACTTCTTGGACCCCTGCATAACTGCTTGCAGTTCTAGTTAGGGGTCCAAGCCAACAGGTTGGATCCCTATTGTTTTTGTAAGGATTTTTCTTTTTATTAGGGGTCCAAGCCAACAGGTTGGATCCCTATTGTTTTTGTAAGGATTTTTCCTATTATACTTACCTCCCTAAAAGTGGGACCACAGCCCAAACCGTAAATGGTGCCGACACGCCAATTGCATGACTAGATCCAGATCTCTTCGGACTATGCAGACGACAAAATCCAGACACGCCGGTCACTAGGTGGCGCTATACCAAGGAATACGCGTTTGGGGCTATAACTCCCACACCGAACCTCCCACATTCAAAACCTTATACACACAGATTCACTGGAGTCTGCTGCATCTTTTGGCATAGGCCACGCCCATTTGCGTCTAGAAGTTTTTTTCGCAAAATCGCGAAAACCGCAAAACTGTTTTTTCGCTACTCCTCCCACATTTCTCGACCAATCAACACCAAACTTTGCACACGGCATCTTCAGACAAACACGCAAAGAAACCCTAAGACAGTTTTTTGATCCGACTTTCGACGACGAAACGGTAGCGTTTTGAATATTGGTTTATTAGCTAAATTAGACGTGGAATATCAAAAATCCAAAGAAATCCAAAATTAGACATCGGATCGAGTCCAAATTTTACACACATGTTGGTGTTAACCTTAACGTCGTTCGATAAAAAATTCGGAAAAATTCGCCATTAGGGGGCGCAATAAACGAGGAAATTGTATATCGTCTACAAAATTTCGCCGACTGTTTTTTCGCTACTCCTCCCACATTTCTCGACCAATCAACACCAAACTTTGCACACGGCATCTTCAGACAAACACGCAAAGAAACCCTCAGACAGTTTTTTGATCCGACTTTCGACGACGAAACGGTAGCGTTTTGAATATTGGTTTATTAGCTAAATTAGACGTGGAATATCAAAAATCCAAAGAAATCCAAAATTAGACATCGGATCGAGTCCAAATTTTACACACATGTTGGTGTTAACCTTAACGTCGTTCGATAAAAAATTCGGAAAAATTCGCCATTAGGGGGCGCAATAAACGAGGAAATTGTATATCGTCTACAAAATTTCGCCGCGAAAACGCTACACTGACTTCTCGCTACTCCTACCACAGTCAAATCCTTTGTATCCACAGGTTCAGGGCAGCGTTTTGAACACATGCTTCGCGTTGTGCCGGCGAAACGCACATTTCTTGTCGCGTTGTGCCGGCGAAATGCACACTTCTTGGACCCCTGCATAACTGCTTGCAGTTCTAGTTATTATACTTCCTTCCGTAAAAGTTGGCCCACACCCCAAACCGTAAATGGTACCGACACGCGAATTGCATGACTAGATCCAGGTCTGTGATGTGTACGTAGACGACAAAATCCAGCCACGCCGGTCACTAGGTGGCGCTATACCAAGGAATACGCGTTTGCGGGTATAACTCCCACACCGAACCTCCCACAGTCAAAAACTTGTACGCACATATTCACTGGAGTCTGCTGCATCTTTTGGCATAGGCCACGCCCATTTGCGTCTATAATTTTTTTTCGCAAAATCGCGAAAAACGCAAAACTGTTTTTTCCCTACTCCTCCCACATTTCTTGACCAATCGACACCAAACTTTGCACACGGGATCTTCAGACGCACACGCAAAGATGCATTGATCACTTTTTGGATCCGACCCTCGACGACAAAACGGTAGCGTTTTGAATATTGGTTTATGAGCTAAAATAGACGTGGAAAATTAAAAATCCCAAAAAATCCAAAATTAGACATCGGATCGAGTCCAAATTGTACACACATGTTGGTGCTAACCTTAATGACGTTCGATAAAAATATCGGAAAATTTCGCCATTAGGGGGCGCAATAAACGAGGAAATTGTATATCTTCTAATTGGCCAAAGGAATGTTCTTCAAACTCAAGGGAAACTATCAAGGGGCAAACCCGAGTCTATATAGAAAATATGTCCAACAATTATTAATATGGGCGGGAGTTATTTGGCAAAGGAAAATTGTCTTTGGAAAATTTCGCCACAGGGCGGCGCCAAAAAAAGACGACATTGTCTATCTCCTATTTGGCCAATGGAATGTTCTGAAAACGCGTTTTAGGCTATAACTCCCACACCGAAGCTCCCACAGTCAAAACCTTTATATCCACATGTTGTTCACGGTATGGTTTCGAATACTTGCTTCGCGTTGTGCCGGCGAAATGCACATTTCTTGTCGCGTTGTGCCGGCGAAATGCACACTTCTTGGACCCCTGCATAACTGCTTGCAGTTCTAGTTGTTATACTTACCTCACTAGAAGTGGTACCACAGCCCAAACCGTAAATGGTGCCGACACGCCAATTGCATGACTAGATCCAGATCTCTTCGGACAATGCAGACGACCAAATCCAGACCCGCCGGCCCCTAGGTGGCGCTATACCAAGGAATACGCGTTTGGGGCTATAACTCCCACACCGAACCTCCCACATTCAAAACCTTGTACACACAGATTCACTGGAGTCTGCTGCATCTTTTGGCATAGGCCACGCCCATTTGCGTCTAGAATTTTTTTTCGCAAAATCGCGAAAACCGCAAAACTGTTTTTTCGCTACTCCTCCCACATTTCTCGACCAATCAACACCAAACTTTGCACACGGCATCTTCAGACGCACACGCAAAGAAACCCTCAGACAGTTTTTTGATCCGACTTTCGACGTCGAAACGGTAGCGTTTTGAACATTGGTTTATTAGCTACGTTTTACGTCGAAACGCAAAAATTCAAAAAATACCAAAATTAGACATCGGATCAAGCCCACATTTTAGACACATGTCGGTGTTACCCTTAATGGCGTTCAATAAAAATAACGGAATTTTTCGCCATTAGGGGGCGCTATAAACGAGGAAATTGTATATCTTCTAATTGGCCCAAGGAATGTTCTTCAGACTATAAGGGAACCATCAAGGGGCAAACCCGAGTCTATATAGAAAATATGGCCAAGAATTATTAATGTGGGCGGGAGTTATTTGGCAAAGGAAAATTGTCTTTGGAAAATGTCGCCACAGGGCGGCGCCAAAAAACGACGACATTGTCGATCTCCTATTTGGCCAATGTTCTGAAAACGCGTTTTAGGCTATAACTCCCACACCGAAGCTCCCACAGTCAAAACCTTTATATCCACATGTTGTTCACGGTAGCGTTTTCAATACTTGCTTCGCGTTGTGCCGGTGAAATGCACATTTCTTGTCGCGTTGTGCCGGCGAAATGCACACTTCTTGGACCCCTGCATAACTGCTTGCAGTTCTAGTTTCATTTCATTTTTTTCATTTATTTATTACGGCTCACGCCCATAGCACATGGCATGGAGCAAAAAATTCAACTTAAATCATTACAGACCAAAACAATGGTGCACGGCAAGGGAAAAAACTAAAACATTACTTAAACAATGGCAGGACATTTCTCAGAAAGGCACCTGTTTTAGCAATAACCCCTGGGTTATTTGACCTCAAAAGCAAAATCAGTTTGATCTTGGATGGAGAATAGACATAATATTTTGGCAGGTATTTTTTTCTATAATACATTACGTTTACATTTTTACACTCAAAAAGCACATGATATTCGTCGCCAACACAATTGGAATCGCAGATGTTGCACATTCTTTCGCTTCTTTCCAGCCCTTTGTATCTTCCAGTGACTTTAGGTATTCTGGTGTTATTCGTTCGAAAATTGCAGATAGCCTGTCTGGACTTATGGTTTTCATACATCAGGTATTTTTCTAATTTAAACTCTTGTTTAAATTCTATGTACGTGTCACAGGAAGTCATGCTTGTAAGCTCGCTCTGCCACCTCTGGATGAATTGATCTTTTAACTTCTGTTCAACAATTTTTTTCAGCCAGTTAATGTTGTTGTACTTTTGTGTTATCCAGATATATGACAACCCGAAGTCATCCAGTATCTGTTTCACCTGTGATACCCAGGGTGAAGCATATGCACCACTGCTATGTAAGCTGTGTAGCTGATTGTACATGATTTTACTAAGTTTACTTTCTTTACTTTCTAACAGTCTCCCCCAATATCCAATTATTCTTTTTTTAACTAACACAGAGTGGGTACCGTCCAAGCTCTCCATACACCATATGACTGCAGGTTGTCATTTTAACTTTTAAGATGTACTTTAGAAATTTGAGATGTAGTTTTTCTATCAGATGTAGTTTTTCAAACCCCCACACTTCACATGCATACAACATAACTGGTGTAACCAACTTGTCAAAAAGGTCCAGAGTGACATCTACAGAAAGCTGAAGCTTTCTGCATTTGTTGAGTAAAGCAAACATTGCACGCAATGCTTGCTTATGCAGTTCCTCAATAGCAATTTTAAATGAGCCATTATAATTCATGATGACACCAAGATATCTGAAACAATGTACAGTCTCTAGACTTTGACCGTTGCACACAAACTGTAGTGTACTAGTATCCGCTCTCCTAAAACCAAAAACTGTAACTTTAGTTTTATCGCTATTAATTTTTAGTTTCCATTTCTCACAGAAGTCACACATATGATTTATAGCTTTCTGTAACCCTCTCTTAGTTGTAGACATGATAATAGTATCGTCAGCGTACATCAGTGCCATTAGTTGTATATAATTGTCTAACACAGCATCATCAAAAGTAATGGGCTCACAACCTTTTTGTAATAGATAATCCTCCAAGTCATTAATGAAGAGGGCAAACAGCAGTGGTGATAAGTTTTCACCCTGCCTGACTCCTGTTAAACTTGCAAAAAACTCAGATTTAGCTCCATTAACATATACGCATGATTTTATATTTTTATACATGTTGATAACTAAATTAAGGAATTTACCTTCGATACCTATTTTTAAGAGCTTATGCCAGAGTGCATCTCTCCAGACTGTATCAAATGCCTTACTATAATCAATGAAACAGCTAAATAAACTTTTCTTTTTAAAGCGGTACAAATCAATGATTTGTTTTAGTAAAAAGATATGATCGACGGTCGAGTAGTTCTTTCTGAATCCTGCCTGGTTCTCCTTCAGTGTAGAATTATCTTCCCAAAATGTGCATAGCCTTTCATTCAAAACATTCGTAAATAATTTACCTAAACCACTCAAAAGTGTGATTCCTCTATAGTTATCACAGTCTCTCTTATCCCCTTTCTTTTTATATATTGGCACGATTAAACCAAGCACCCAATCCTCGGGGATAACACCTGAATCCAAGATCTTATTAAACAAGAGGACATATAGAGGCATAAAAATAGTTGAGGTGCTTTTAATGTATTCGTTCAGCACTGTATCTATGCCTGCAGCTTTTCCTGGTTTTATTTTTCGAATAGCCTCATTAATTTCCTGTTCAGTGAAACACACATTCAGAACAATACTGTCTATTATTTGTCCGTCAGTTTCAAGTTCTTGGAGCTCATCTATTGGTACACCCCCATCAGATAAGTTTTCAAAGTGGTCATGGAATTCTTCTGCTGTGATTGGACAAACACTTTTGATTTTGCTAGAATCATTCAGCTTCTTCCAGTACAGCTTTGGATTCTCAGATTTCATGCTCATTAACTCGTCACTGAGTTTCTTCCTATGGGCCCTCTGAGCTTTGTGCAACACTCTCCTATACTCATTACTTTTTTCCCTTAAACATTCAGCATTAGCCACACTTCTATGCTTCTCAAGCATTCTTTTAACTTTTCTATATTCTTTTCTTTTTTCTCTACATTCACGGTTAAACCATGCTGCTATTTTTTTTTAACCAAGTTTTAGGTTTTTCTTCTGCTTTTGTGTTTTTGGGAATGTAGTCATTGCACTTTTTATCATAATATCACAAACACACTTCGTTATTTCATTAACTGACATGCTGTCTACATTACATAACAGATTCTCGACCTTGTCAAGGTCTATGTTTGTGGTAAACTCGATTTATTTTTCTTTCTCCCATTTACCAATTTGTTTCTCAGCTATTGTATCTGTGAGCCTTAGCTCGTCCCTTACTGGTGTATTTGCCCTGCAGTGTTCCCCTCCATGATTTACCTCCAAGATGACTTCAACAAGGCAGTGCTTATCAGAGAATAAAGAATCAAAAGAATGTACACAGAAATGTTTTACCTTGCTCGAAACAAATGGTACCCCTATCATGTAATCAATTACACTATTGTCAACAGTTGTTGCATCACCAATGTGTGCGTCATCACCACATCTACCATTTAATATACACATTGGGAGATTTTTACACATTTCTAGCAGGGCTTTACCATAATTGCCGAAATCTATATGTTTATCAAGGGATTTTCTCTTCAGTGGTATATTAAACACTTCTAATTGCTCCACTGTGCTTAATTCACATCCAGTATTAACATCCAGACTCTTGCCATCACTCTCTATTGGGCATACATCAAAATCATCTCTTTCTTGGGTATGGGCATTCATATCACCACAGATTAGAACGTGGTTATTTTCAATACCGATGTCAAGAATAATACACCAGTAATATTGCTTGTAATCTGTACACCAGTAATATTGCTTGAAAATATCAATGGTATGTTTCTGCTGGTTTGTGATTTAGGAGCTGTTGCGGTCCAGTGGCAACATAAACTCAAGGTTCATCTGAAGAAGAAGTTCCACTGTGTGTTTGAGGGAATCGCTAGAGCAGGAGAGCAGAGACCTCTGAATGAGATCTACACAGAGCTCTTCATCACACGGAGAGGCAGTGGAGAGGTCAACATGGAACATGAGGTCAGACTGATTGAAAAGGCATCCAGGAAAACTGCTAATGAGGAAACACCAATCAGATGTGAAGACCTCTTTAAACCTTTACCTGGACAAGATAAACCAATCCGAACAATGATGACAACCGGAGTGGCCGGCATTGGTAAAACTCTCTTAACACACAAGTTCACTCTGGACTGGGCCGAAGGCAAAGCCAACCACGACATAGACTTCACATTTCTCCTCACTTTCAGAGAGCTGAATTTACTGAAAGGGAAAGAGTTTAGCTTACTGGAACTTCTTCATCAGTTTTCTGTTGAAACCAAAGAATCAGGAATCTACAGATACGACCATGACCAAGTAGTCTTCATCTTGGATGGTCTGGATGAGTGTCGACTTCCTCTGGACTTCCAGAACAACCCGATCTGGACGGATGTCACCGAGCCGACCTCAGTGGACGTGCTGCTGACAAACATCATCAGGGGAGTCCTGCTTCCCTCTGCCCGCATCTGGATAACCACACGCCCTGCCGCAGGCAATCAGATCCCTGCTGAGTGTGTTGACATGGTGACCGAGGTGAGAGGGTTCAACGACTCACAGAAGGAGGAGTACTTCAGGAAGAGATTCAGAGAGGGGACACTGGCCACCACAATCACCTCTCACGTCAAGAAATCTCGAAGCCTCCACATCATGTGTCACATCCCAGTCTTCTGTTGGATCACTGCTACAGTTCTAGTGGACTTCTTCAAAACATCCCAGAGAGCAGAAGAGGTGCCCAAGACCGTGACTCAGATATACAGCCACTTCCTGAGGGTTCAGTCCATACAGGGGGACAGGAAGTATCATGGGCGAGCTGAAACCGATCCACAATGGAGTTCGGAGAGCAGGGAGATCATTGTTTCTCTGGGGAAACTGGCTTTTAACCAGCTGGAGAAAGGCCAGCTGATCTTCTACGAGGCAGACTTGGCAGAGTGTGACATCGATATCAGAGCAGCCTCAGTTTACTCAGGAGTGTTCACCCAGATCTTTAAAGAGGAGTGTGGACTGCACCAGGACAGGATGTTCTGCTTCGTCCATCTGAGCATCCAGGAGTTTCTGGCTGCCCTTTATGTCTTTCTGTCCTACATCAACACTGGTGTCAACCTGCTCTCAGAAGAACAGCCAACCTCCAGGGATGCTGAACTCCTCCTCCTCTACCAGAGTGCGGTGGACAAGGCCTTACAGAGTGAGAACGGACACCTGGACTTGTTCCTCCGCTTCTTCCTGGGCCTCTCTCTAGAGACCAATCAGATGCTCCTACAAGGTCTGCTGGGACCAAGAGGAAGTAAATTACTGGACAATCTAACAAAAAACGTTCCATCGGGGCAGACAGGAAGGAGGTCACAAATCAATAACCAAATAGTCCATTACATCAAGGAGAAGATAGGTGGAGATCTCTCTCAAGAGAGAAGCATCAATCTGTTCCACTGTCTGAATGAGCTGAATGACAGTTCTCTAGTGGAGGAGATCCAACAGTACCTGTCATCAGGAAGTCTCTCCACTGAATCTCTCTCCTCTGCTCAGTGGTCAGCTCTTGTCTTCATCGTACTGACATCAGAAGAGCAGCTGGACGTGTTTTACCTGAAGAAATACTCTGCTTCTGACCAGGGTCTTCTGGGGCTGCTGCCATTGGTCAAAGCCTCCAAAACATCTCTGTAGGTTCACTCTTGTATTAACAATACAGCACTATACATAATACTAGAATATAAAAGTTGTAGTAAATTCAGTTGTAGTGCACTAAGAACATGTATTGCAATGCACACAATACAATATATATAATACTAGAATACAAAAGTTACAATAACATACAACATATATCTGTAGGCATACTGATAACATGTTTTACGATACACACTATATACTAAGGCTGGGGGTAAACGATTATTTATCAAACGATTAATCGGGCGATTATTTTATCGATTAGTCGACTAATCTAATGACTAATTGGACGATTATCTATTTTTCTGTTGCTCGATTAATGAAAACCATAATGTATCTCAAATAAATACCAAAAAAATCGTAATAATATACTTTATTTAATACGGAACCCGTAAAGGGACATGAAAAAAATGTGTGCGTATACTCTCTTGCGCTCCGCCTCCAGGAGGAGGCGGAGCGCAAGAGAGTAGCAGAGGTGATACGTTCCCTCCAGGTCCGATGCTCTCTCGGGGGCATGACACTTCACTTTGACCGACAGTGAGTCTGCTTATAGGTCGGAATATGATGGAATGAAGCGGCCACCGATTCTTGACAGGCTGGGTACTTTATTCTTACACACAACCGGACTCGTTCATGACTTCACTAGACTGACACGCACGCTATCGCTCGTCCACCTACTCGCTGACGACACACACACACACACACACACACACACACACACACACACACACACACACACACACTGCCAGTGATATGCGCACGATATTTCCCCATGCTCATGAGATACTGTCTCGTGCGCACAAGATACTTTCTCATGCGCACGAGATACTCTCCCATGCGCACGAGATACTTCTCGTTTGAGATGCTCCAACATTGCTGTCGTGCTCTTGTGATATGCCAACTCCATTTGGCAAAGAGTGCAAATCACAACACCTTTCCGTTTAGGACTTAACTTGAAGTATTTCCATACCTTTGATGATTTCGTGCGTGGACATTTTCCTTTATTGTGACTTTCGTCCATTTCTCCGTCGAAAATCGTCGACGGAGAAATTTGACGTAGACGAATTTTTGACGTTGACGCGTCAACGTCATCGACGCGTCGCTACAGCTCTACTATATACATAATTCTATAAAAGTAATATTATGATAGTTTTCTGTTATAGCATTTTTGTTAGTATCAACATTGTACACCTAATATGTAACTACCATTTAAAGATCTAATGTATAATCATTTGTTCAACTATCAGAAAAGTCTTATCAAACATTTAATCACGGTTCTCAACATGTTCTGTTTTTTTGTGTGAAGGCTGAACAGCTGTAAGCTGTCGGAGAGATGCTGTAAAGCTCTGGCCTCAGTTCTCAGCTCCAACTCCTCTAGTCTGAGAGAGCTGGACCTGAGTACCAATGATCTGCAGGATTCAGGAGTGAAGCTGCTCTCTGCTGGACTGGGGAGTCCACACTGTACACTGGAAACTCTCAGGTCAGTTTTACTAAGTGCAAACAGTTACACCACAACGTTCGGTTTCAGAATACTTTTAACTACTGTCCCCTGGTCTGAGAATCACACCTAAATGACGTCAAACTATATCAGATAATAACTCAGTACCTTTGATGACCACATGTATTAGAGTGGTGCCATTGGACATATTACACCTTGTTGTTTATGTTGGATGCGAAAATGAAAAGATGAAAAAGTAATCCCAAAGTTGCCATTTTCAATTATAAACACAAAATATAATGTAAGTGCGTTCCCACAATCCCCTGTCGACGGGTCAGTGGTAGTTAAACAAATGAAGTCACAGTATTTGCATCCATTAAAGTTTATCGTTCTAAATAAACCAGCAGCCAGACAAATGTAGACCCTGCCTTAGCTGAACCTCTGAAGCTAAGCAGGTGGGCTTGGTTAGTACTGGATGGGAGACCAACTGGGAACACTGAGCTGCTGCTGGAAGTGGTGTCGGTGGGTGGCCAGTAGGTGGCACTCTTCCCTCTGGCCAAAGCATAAATCCTGATGCCCCAGTGCATTGACGGGGACACTGGGCTGTGGAAGGTGCCGTCCTTCAGAGGAGACGTATAACCGATGTCCTGACTCACTGAGGTTATTAAAGATCCCAGGACGCTTATCGCAAAAAGAGTAGGGGATTCCCCGGGCCCCGGCTAAAACTGACCAACCAGGCTCATTCAATCTGGCCCCCTATTCATCCCTCTGTTTAAATAGCTGATTCATTAATCCCCTCACTCTCCACCTCAAGCTGGTGTGTAATTGATTGATTGAAATGATTGAAATTCTTTATTGACGCATGCACAAACGTAAGCATACAAATGAACAGGTCAAAAGGATAACGCATAAAAGCCCATGGGCTTATTTTCATTGTGGTCCCTTGGTAGTGTAAGCATTTATTTACGTGTGTGTGTTAAAGGTAATAGATAGATAGATAGATAGATAGATCCTTTAATAATCCTTTACAGGAAATTATAATAATGTAATGTACATGACAATGGGGTCAACAAAGTAAAATATGACATTCTAATCACACATTCACAATTCATGTGTGGTGAGCGTTCTTGCGCCGATTGGCTGCCGTGCATCACCCATGTGGATGCTACACATTTGTGATGGTTAGTGAGGTCCCCCCTTCACTGTAAAGCCCTATATGAAGTCAATGTAAGGTGACTTAAAGAGCCCATGCCATTAAAATCACATTTTTCCTATTGTTTGTTAAATAACATAGGTCTGAATAAGTTTGTGAGCTGTGGTAAGTTTGAAATCTATGCAGTTTGTCTGCTGAATGCAATAGGCAATGAAAGGAAAAAGGCAGAAGAAAATGAGCCGATCTGGATAAGGTGACACTGTGACGTAGCGTTGTCAAATGATTATTCCTGGCCCTGCCCACTTGGTTGGTTCGTAACCACCCACAAGAATTCTAAAGGAGTCGTGATTGAGCTAGTGCTAAATGCTAATACGTGTACGGTAGTTGCTTAGTTCGTAGTAACAGGCTAGTTACAGGACGACATCGAAGTACATGAACTGCGACATGCTGCCTGCCGCCGGTTGCCGCGAGGCACCACCGCCGCGAAGCACCACCGCCCGGCAGCGGGCAGCCGGGCGGTGGTGCCTCGCGCCGGCAGCAGGCAGCGCGCGGTTCTGTCTACTACAGATTGATGTGGAAGTGGAAGAACCAGACTGTAACGTAAGTGTTGTACACTTCCTTGTTATTTGGATAACCGTTCTGCTGTTGGTGTGATGGCGCATAACACGTCAGACTCTCGTCTCTGGTATTTCTACAACTAGACTCGTAGTGGGGGTTATCTCAGCCATGGTTGAGAATGAATTGGGGGAAAGGAACTTTGGCTTTGACTCCCTGAAGTACATGAACCACGACATGGAGGAGAAAGGGATTGTTGGCCGCGGTCGTCTCCCGCCGGAGCCTCGCTGCCGATGGACCACCGCCCCGGCTTGAGGAGGCGGGATACATTTGCGGCCAACAATCCCTTTCTCCTCCATGTCGTGGTTCATGTACTTCAGGGAGTCAAAGCCAAAGTTACTTTCCCCCAATTAATTCTCAACCATGGCTGAGATAACCCCCACTACGAGTCTCGTTGTAGAAATACCAGAGACGCGAGTCTGACGTGTTATGCGCCATCACACCAACAGCAGAACGGTTATCCAAATAACAAGGAAGTGTACAACACTTGCGTTACAGTCCTGGAGCTCTATATCTAAATAATATCATATCATACATAGATATCTATATCAAATAATACATATTATCACGGCCAAAAGCTGTGTGCACGTCCAGACGATATAATGAATCACAAAGGACTTCGTCGGGTTCTCCGACGTCTCTGGTTCTTCCACTTCCACATCAATCTGAAGTAGACGCGGTCGTTTGAGATTCATAATAGCCTATCGTCTGGAGGCTCACACAGCTTTTGGCCGTGATAATATATATTATATATTATATGATATAGATATCTATGTATAATATGGGTTTCTAAGAGCTATTGCGATACATCCACCGTAAACAGAGCGCATGGTACCGTGGCTACAAGCTGCTCAGGGCCAGGTGATAATATATATTATATTATATAGATATCTATGTATAATATGGGTTTCTAAGAGCTATTGCGATACATCCACCGTAAACAGAGCGCATGGTACCGTGGCTACAAGCTGCTCAGGACCAGGTGATAATATATATTATATGATATAGATATCTATGCATAATATGGGTTTCTACGAGCCATTGCGATACATCCACCGTAAACAGAGCGCAAGGTACTGTGGCTACAAGCTGCTCAGGGCCACACCCCCACCCCCCTCCTTGACCTGCCTTGACACGCCCACCGAAACAGCGCGTTTGGGGGAAGCTCAATGTGCGACTGGTTCGGAGTGGCTGTAACTCTGCACCACGGCTGAATTTCGGGGACGTCTTTGAATACTGTGTTTGTGGCCCACTAATACCTATATTAGCGCTATATGAATGTATAATTCATTTCAAGTTCATAAATGTATAATTTTCATAGGAAAAACTCAACAATTTCTTTTTTGTCTCCATGACTTTATAAGGTCATTGCTACGTCAACATTTTTTACAGATATACTTTATATATATTTTATCTTCAGAACTTCAATTGAAGACATAAAATACAGAAATAGGTCAAACAATTTAAGATTTAGAAATACAGAACAATATATGTAGAAATACAGAGCAACATAAAACAATTGAATATGAATAAATACAGAACAACATAAAACTATTGACTATGTAGAAATATAGAGCAACATAATAGGATTGAATATGTAGAAATAGAACAAAATAAAACTATTGAATATATAGAAATTAAAGCAACATAATTGAATATGTTGACATACAGGACAACATAAATTAATACGTCGAAATACGAAACATAAAACGATTGAATATGTAGGAATGCAAAGCAACATAAAACTATTGACTATGTAGAAATACAGAACAGCATAATTGAAAATGTAGATATACAAAGCATCATAAAACGATGTAGGAAAACATAAACATTAAAAGATTGAATTATGTAGGAATACAGAGCATCATTCAACAATTGAACATGTAGAAATACAGAATAATATAAATCTATTTAGTATGTAGGGATACAGAATAACATCAAAGGTTTGAATATGTAGGTAAGCAAAGCCCCAGAGGGGTTTCATAGTCGTCCTTGTTTTGAAGCCCGGTAAAAGTGTCTGAAGCCAGGAAGGGCATGTGCCCTGAGTGTTTTAGGTTTTTGTAAATGAGCTTGAGCACATTCATGATGATTGATCAAAATAAAAGGTTGAATTAATGAATCAATAGTCTCACAGAAGGAAGCATTGGGACTGAGTGCGCTGAAGGCCCTCCTTGGCTCCACAGCCCTCTGCTTCGTTAGGTCTGACTCTGTTCACACAGAGTTCAGGATCCCTACGGCCATCAGGCGACGGCTGATGGAAGTTTGAATGTTCAGTCATCTCCCTGAGCTCACTCCCTGATCCCTGATAGCAGCGTGGAGAGCGGAGGCGCTAGCATCACTGGACGTCCTCCCCTCCAGTGTGGCTCCATGGCGGCCCTGTGCTGTTCGTTAGCTACACCATGTTTCTCCTGTGAGCTGGTTGGATCTTTTAAGCACCTTTAATCTCACTTCCAAACATGTTCTTTTTTATTGTGTGCAGGCTGAATTCCTGTCATCTGTCAGAGCGATGCTGTGAAGCTCTGGCCTCAGCTCTCAGCTTCAACTCCTCTAGTCTGAGAGAGCTGGACCTGAGTTCCAATGATCTGAAGGATTCAGGAGTGAAGCTGCTCTCTGCTGGACTGGGGAGTCCGCAGTGTACACTGGAAACTCTCAGGTCAGTTTTACTTAACGTGCAAACAGTTCCATATCAGGAGATTATTAAAAAACGACTACTGGCCCCTGGTTTGAGGATCATCCTAAATGCCGTCTAAATATATATTCTAATAACTCAGTACCTTTGCTGACCACGTTTATCAGGGTGGTGCCATTGGACATATTACACCTTGTTGTTTATGTGGGAAAATGAAAAGTTGAAAAGTTATCCAAGAGTTGCCATTGCATCTATTTAATTATATACGCAAAGTATAATAATAGTTCCCTCCCACAATCTCCTGTTAACGGGAGAGTGGGAGTTAAACAAATGAAGTCACAGTATTTGCATCAATCAAAGGTTATAGGTCTACCTAGAATTATTATATTTTGGCGAGCAGCACAGGAATGACCCAACGGGAGACCCGGTTTAAAGCAGTTACACAATACACCACACGACCCGAGAGTTGCCTTTATTTATTTTTAATATGTCTTAAATTGTTTGACGTGTAAAAAAGTATAACATAACAAAGACTTCATACGCATACAAAAAATATAAATTCTTGAGTTGTTCCAATGAAAATGATATTTTTGCGATCGCGGCCGTGGTCACCGTGTCCGGGTGCCGCAAAGGATCCTGGGAGGCCCGGGGGGAGCGTCATCGCCACCAAGGGATCTTGGCTAACGAGGGCTCCAGGGGTGCTCGTAGGGTGCTAAGAGCATCGTTACTATAGCCTCAGTGGAGTCACCTGCTGGACATTCTGTGGTATTGGATGTGTTTTATTAAAACTCATCCAATACCACAGAATGTCCAGCTGGCACCATTTCGCAATACCTCCTAAACAGTGGTTACCGCCAATATATTACTCATAGACTACTGTAAGATTTAAAAAGCAAAGACCGAGACAGAGTCAACAACAACATAATTTATTGCAGCAATTTAAAATTCCAAAAATAAATGCGCAGCCGAAATGTACCGATCAAACGCCACGTCCCAAGGTAACCCTCAAGGCATATAATAAATTCAAATGATTCCATTCGTCTTGTGTGGGAGGTCGCTTTCGAGCTGCACTTGCTGTCTCCCTCTGATTTTAATTCAACCATCGTGGTTGGTCCTCGTATTGATTAATGACAGAAGACATACTGTACATGAATCATGCTGAGACCAGCGGGTGTCGGAGAATTTCTGCAGGCGTTTTTTGTTGCGATTGTTTGCCATATAGCACTGAAGGCGCTTCGGTGAGGCTGCGTTGAAGTTCATTATTAATTGGACCGTGTCTAGACAGTTACGAACATGCCTGACCTTAGTGGAGTGCACAATCGAGAGCGTGGTTTCTGCAGTGAACGTAGGCTGCTGCGGGAAACTGTGCTGCGATGCGTGCCTGAATGCCACGCGCTTTCCCGCTTACATTACCAGCACCATCATAAGGCGTATTTACACTGCCAAATATGCCGTCTTATGCACGCCTTTTTCGCGGCACAATCCACGCGTTAACACTACCCGAGGTAAATTGCCTGCTTGAGCTAGCACCCCAATTTAGTTAATTTAGTCAGCAAAATAAAGAATATGTTGGCGTTTTTGCACTTTAAAATAGTTAATCGGTTTTGTAACTTACACTGACGTGAACTCATTTTTACATGCGGGTGACTTCATTCATAAAAAAAAATATATATTCGGGAGTATGCAAATTATTCTAAGGAGTTCAAAACTCTGTGCGCAGCCCCGCCTTCTCCAGTGAACCAAGAAAGCCCGCGCCGTGACGAACGGGGGATTTGACCCCCTCGGTTTTACACAGGAAACTTGAGATAAGACGGTGAAATCGCCGGGCATGCCAAACTGCGACCGAACCGGCTTGGCAGTGTAAAGAGGCCTATACATCATCCTGCCCAACAATATGGGCAGGATCTAGACCAAGCTCTTCTAATCGGGTCAGCAATAGCCGTGTGTCAATGCCCAGCCTCTGCCTTTGAATGATAATGAATGAATGGAACGTTGCATTTTTAAAGTTTACACCAAAGATTCTAGACTAGAGAGTGCGCGTCAATCCATGAAACCTTTTAAGGAATCAGATAAAGTCTGCTCTTTATGTGCTAAGAAATTAGGACATTCCGATAAATGTAGTTGTAGTCACACAAGCTGTTTTAGATTTTTGTAAGATGGAATTGTTTCAGGGGGGAAAATGCCTCGAAAACATATATACGCACGGTGCGTTCAAGATTAGGACTGACAAAGCATATGTCAGCCCAGGCCTAATCAAATGGGTTTTAATATCTTCAGTGTACGTATTATTGTAGTCTATTCTTTTCGTAGGATACTCTGCTGTATGCCTTGATGGGGACATATTTGAACCCTATTTAACCCTATTTTCCTGCGACATTCCTGCGTCTCCGCATCCTGCAGAGCCCATTTCAGCACCGTGTCAGTGGACCGATACAAGCCTACAAACGTTGTTAGAGCAGAGCACGCGCGTTCATGTTAAGAGGAGTTTCAGGAAACGCTCCAAAGAAATTTACGAAGGTTCGCAAGATCCTTCTTGAGAATGATCGTACGAGCTTGGATCCATCGTTATCGGGAAACGGGGCCCAGGTTTAAAGCAGTTACACAATGCAAGACCCAGAGAGTTGCCTTTTTTTTTACACACACACACACACACACACACACACACACACACACACACACACACGACTCCCTTGGTGGCGGTGCCGCTTCCCCCCGAGCTTCCCAGGATCCTTTGCGGCACCCGGACACGGTGACCACGGCCGTGATCACCACAATATAATTAACAGAAGAATAATGTATCATCATTTTTGCATAACTATCAGAAAAGAAAAGTTTCTGATAGCTAACTATCAGAAAAGTCGTCTAAAACATTAAATCAGGGTTCCTAACATGTTCTGTTTATTGTGTGTGCAGGCTGAATAGCTGTCATCTGTCAGAGAGATGCTGTGAAGCTCTGGCCTCAGTTCTCAGCTCCAACTCCTCTAGTCTGAGAGAGCTGGACCTGAGTAACAATGATCTGCAGGATTCAGGAGTGAAGCTGCTCTCTGCTGGACTGGGGAGTCCACACTGTACACTGGAAACTCTCAGGTCAGTTTTACTCAATGTGCAAACCTTTACAGCACAAGAGTCTTTATAAAAAAAAAGTAACAAAAAAACGTCAATAAAGACATTTAATGTAGAATGTACAGTTTACTATTTTTTATTATTATTATTCTACCTATTCACATGTAGTCAGGCTTTTTTTAAAGCTTATTATTAGAATTTAAACATAAAAAAAATTAACATTGGCGTAACTTCTCTTTCAATTATGGAAAATGTTAAAGACATAAACACAGTAACATGGTCTTTTATTTTGTGTGTGAAGGCTGACTGGCTGTCATCTGTCAGAGAGATGCTGTGAAGCTCTGGCCTCAGTTCTCAGCTCCAACTCCTCTAGTCTGAAAGAGCTGGACCTGAGTACCAACGATCTGCAGGATTCAGGAGTGAAGCTGCTCTCTGCTGGACTGGGGAGTCCACACTGTACACTGGAAACTCTCAGGTCAGGGTTAGGGTTAAATGTGTCTTTGGGTTTGTTTAATAGTAAGGGATGATCCAGGACTAGGTGGGCTGTGATCTAAAATAACAGACGACACGTGTCTAAAGCCCAGTTCAGACCAAAGATTAGCCTCGCAACGACTTGCAACTCGCAACTCCTTCCAACTCCTTGCGACGAGATGGGCTGCGACGTTCTAAAAATGGGGCAGTTCAAACTGCTGCACCGGGCGGCGACGTCAGGTGGTTTCCCTAGCAACTGTGAACGCTCTGGCACAGCTGAGAGCCGCAACAGCATCAGCATCACGCTAAAAAGTAGCCTAACTTAGGTTTGCGATTAGGTTGCTTGAGCTTGCACCCCAATTTAGCCTCCCGGACCCTACACACACATTGGCGGTTTATTGGGTTTCATTCTGATGTAAATGCTACGGCTCCGCGGTTCCGGGGGGGGGGCGGGGGCTTGGGTAGAGGTGTTGCTGCGCTGTCTCCACAGAGACAACCCAGCGATATCATCATGAGCAGTTCTAACTTTGTAGAGAGATTTCTATTTGCAAAAACTGTTGGTTTATTTTTATTGATCCCCTTCGAGAATTTGTGTGCAAATGGGGGGGGACTAGGCTATATTCTCGCCTTCCTACTTTGTAAAGCGCATTGTAGGCCTGTTGCTTTTGGGCCGATACTGCGCCCATTCCTTGATTCGTTCTGCCGCAGCACTCCAAACAATTAATTTTATTCCAATGTTCGTCAAATCTGCTCCAATAGTGGTCCTGCATTGAGTTGAAATCCGGGGGGCTTGGGTAGAGGTGTTGCTGCGCTGTCTCCACAGAGACAACCCAGCGATATCATCATGAGCAGTTCTAACTTTGTAGAGAGATTTCTATTTGCAAAAACTGTTGGTTTATTTTTATTGATCCCCTTCGAGAATTTGTGTGCAAATGGGGGGGGACTAGGCTATATTCTCACCTTCCTACTTTGTAAAGCGCATTGTAGGCCTGTTGCTTTTGGGCCGATACTGCGCCCATTCCTTGATTCGTTCTGCCGCAGCACTCCAAACAATTAATTTTATTCCAATGTTCGTCAAATCCGCTCCAATAGTGGTCCTGCATTGAGTTGAAATCCAACTCTAATAAATATATAGTCCAGTTTTAAGTTTCAAGAATATTTATACATTCCCAGGGCATGTTAAATGAGTGCATGCCATGCCACTCATAACACACTTGTAAAATGCAGTCGTCAATTGGTGGAATGGGTTATTTTATACATCATCACAAACAAAATTTGGATTTGATCAAATAAATTACAGATTAATAATACTGAAATGGCCACTTTTTGGTTGAACACATTTGAAGGAAATAATTACGATCCCCAATGTTGACCTGAAGTTAGGGTTAGGGTCACGCTGCTGCAACTCTTCCCCTGCGACGTTCCAAAACAGCCTCGTTGCGAGGTGAATCTTTGGTCTGAACTGGGCTTAAGATCCCCACCAGATTCAGCATCATTATTCATTTTTAGGCTGGGGTCAACATGTCAGAGCACAGATGGGAGGCCAAGAGGCCAGAGGAGGGACAGAACTTTAGAGGACGAGGATTTTAGGAAGATACCCTTTTTTTGAAGGGTTGTTTATTTTTGCAGTTTTGTTAGCTGCTAGTGTGTCATTAGTTAACAGGTTATTCTAGCTGACAGAACACTGGCCAGCTGATGTGAGGGCGAGGGGTTGCTATACTGTTAACTGCTAGCATGTTATGTATGTTATATGTCATGTAACTCTGGCCAGCTCATGTGAGGGTTAGGGTTAGGGGTTGCTGTCTGTATGTTATGGATGTTATGTGTTATATGTTTTGTAACTCTGAGGAGTTGCCATTAGTGTAGACATGAGGCTCGGTGATGGTGGCTCTAGACGGGCTGTGATCTGAATTAAATCATAAAGCTTTAAGTTGTCCATCATATGGAATTCATACTTTATTAATCTGTTTACTTCAGTAAGAAATATTCTCATTGAGATAGAATAAATAAAGGTGTGTGTGTGTGTGTGTGTAGGTTGTCTGGCTGCCTGGTCACACAGGAAGGCTGTGCTTCTCTGGCTTCAGCTCTGAGCTCCAACCCTTCCCATCTGAGAGAGCTGGACCTGAGCTACAATCACCCAGGAGACTCAGGAGCTGCGCTGCTCTCTGCTGGACTGGAGGATCCACAATGGAGACTGGACACTCTCAGGTATGGAGAGGACAGCTCACCATTCAGAGAAAATGCCTCCTACAAGGATTCAACCCTCTGCTAGATGAAGTTGTTTGAAAAGGCAGCTGTAACTTATGTTGTGTAGAAAGTGATGAGACGGCAGATGATGAAGGTGAATGTTTCATGCTGCTCTCACTTTGTTTCCCCCCTAGTGTGGATCACAGTGGAGTGTGGAGACTGAAACCAGCTCTAAAGAAGTGTAAGTGTCTGTTTGATTCATCACAACTCACACTGACTATTGAGAGGGAAAGTCCATCCACACAGCAGGAGGTGACGTCTGTTCATTCAGATATCTGGGAATGAAGCTGATGACTGACATCATGTATCTTACATATATAAACATTAACATAATTGATGTGATTATATCAGGAGTGATGATTTTACAACATTGGACATTACACCATAATAATCAGGATACTGTTAATCATAATTACATGTCTATTTTATATTCAAAAACTATTAAATTAAACTATCATCTTGTCATTATTATAATAATTATAATGTTGTTTTAATTCCTGTCATTACATTAGCTATGGCACATAATAATCATATCTAAGGTTTCACCTTAGATTTCAATTAGAGCTGGTGATGCTGTTTATTTAATAATGATGATAATTATAATATTGGTTTAGCAGCCTAATCATGTTTCTCCCGTCAGATGCCTGTGAACTCACACTGGACCCAAACACAGCCCAGAGACGACTCTCTCTGTCTGAGGACAGCAGGAAGGTGACGCGGGGTGAAGAGGACCAGTCGTATCCGGATCACCCAGAGAGGTTTGACGCCTGGGAGCAGGTGTTGTGTAGAGAGGGTCTGCCTGGCCGCTGCTACTGGGAGGTAGAGTGGGGAGGACGGGTTTATATAGGAGTGGCATACAGAGGAATGACAAGGAGAGGAGGGGGTACTGACAGCCTGCTTGGATTGAACAACAAGTCCTGGAGTCTTGTTTGTTATGACGACGATGATGGTCTCTACACTGCCTTTCACAACGATAGTTCAACAGCCATACGTCTCCCCCCCCCTCGCTCTAACAGAGTAGGAGTGTATCTGGACCGGCCTGCTGGCTCTCTGTCCTTCTACAGAGTGTCCCCAGGTGGAGGGGGGTCCTCAGACACACTGACACACATCCACACCTTCCAGGCCTCCTTCACCCAGGAGGTCCTCCTCCCTGGGTTTAGGTTGTATAAGAGTGGTTCCTCAGCGTCTCTGTGAGTGTCCATTGTAGACACACAAGCACACACACAGACCCATTGAAAAGTACACACATGTAAACAGTCATAAACACACCCAAACCAACAAACACATATGTACATAGAAATTAACACACACGCACGCACAAACAAACACATCGTTCATGACTCTATAAACACACACAAGCACACACAAACAAACACATCGCACTCTATAAATACAAACACACACACACGTACACAGGCTTATTTACACACACACACACACACACACACACACACACACACACACACACACACACACACACACACACACACACACACACACACACGTACACAGACTTATTTACACAGACATGCACTCACACACACACATCCTTCATGGATCTAAACCCACAGCAGGTCAGTGTGCCGGTGGTAAGCAGCAGGTAACATCAGTGTCTCTCGTGGTTCATCTCTCAGCCCTCTCTGTGTTCAGCTGGGCTGCTGAGCGTCAGATTAGAGGGGGCCGCTTGGGTCTGGGGGGTCCTCACAGTCCTGACGTTGTTGAGGACCAGCTGTTAGGGGGACGTTTGAATACCTGTGGACCCATGGACGTACCTGTAGTGCATCGGGTTGTTGAGCAGCAGCTGTTGGTGCTCTGAGGGGTCAACCCGTTCAGTGGAAGTACAACACTTTGTGATTGATTTAAATACTCCACTGAACTCCAAATGCTGCATTTTATTGGGCTTCTGGAAGGTTCAGCATAAACCATGAAAGGAAGATCTTCCTTTGGTTTAAGCCGGTTGTACAAAGATTTACTTTCTAATGTAAAATGTGTTTTAAATGTTGATTGATTGGTGTTTTATTTTGCTACAATATTTTATATATTTTCAACATCGTTTTAAAGGAATCCAAAATCAGTTTATTTTTTGCCATGCCTGACATGGAAAGTGATTTAAAGCAGATTTAGCAACATAATCATGAATGATGATAAGAGTTCTATGGGAAAGGGTAACGATGTTGTAAATTACTTTCAACGGAAGATCGTTTCTTTCTGTTCTGTTGGGAACAAGTCAACATGTTCAGTCATTAAAGATGCATTATGATTTGTAATTGTTCATAAATCATAATGTTAATAAACTACTCAGTGGGATTAAATGAACGTTTACGTGTGTTCAGACGATTCTTCCCGTTAGTTCAGTTGAAATCCTCCAAGTCTTCTGGAGACGTTACCTCCAACACAACAGTGGAGTCTCCATTCAGCCCTTCATCAGTGTGGAGGGAGGATATTACCACACACACAACAGTGGAGTCTCCATTCACCCTTTCATCAGTGTCTATAGGGAGTATATTACCACACACACAACAGTGGAGTCTGACTTTTTTAACCACACACTCGTATACAAAAACAAAAAGTAAGTAAAAAGGTGGTGAGCCTATCTGGCGAGCTACCCAGCTAGGCAGAGCCTAGCCTATCTGGCGATCTCTGCTGTCTCTGATTGGGGTCATCCCTATGTTCCCCGGGTCCTATGTTCCCCGCTCGGGGAACATAGGACCCGGGGAACATAGACACACTCCCCTCTGATTGGTTCAGAGACAGCCGGCCTGTGGTTAAGCATCAGGCCCTTAGATGGTATTTCACGTTACATGGTGCAAAGGTTTCCTTACGTCCTCATCTCCTCCCTCCTCACCCTTGCTGTCATTGGACGGCGGGACGAAGTGGGTCAGCTGGATGCAGTCCTCCAGGTAGTACCACACACACACACACACACACACACACACACACACACACACACACACACACACACACACACACACACACACACACCCACCCCTTGTCAATCAAAATCAAACCATTTTTATTGATAAATGTTGGGACCAATAAGGTGCTGTGACTTTTGTAGTTTCCCAGTTTATCAATCTCTTCAATTTTGCTTACATTTTTTTTGAGAACGCAAATATCTGCTGACCTTCTCCCCGAAGTCGAAGCAGGTCGAGGGGAAGGTCATGTCCTGGCTGCTGAAGGACAGTCGACGGAGGTCTTGTGGATGAGGGCGTTGCGTCATTCCCGGGGTCAGGATCCTCCGCTTCTCCATGTAGACGCACACGTTGGGGTTGGAGCCCAAAGGTCTACAGCCTGACCACCCAACCCGGTATCACGCGATTTCGTGCTCATGCGCACAAACGTTAATCTATTGAATCGTGTTCCAGAGCACGATAGTCCGACTTTTTTGCATTCTGAATGGGAGTGTTCTCAGACAATTAACGTGCTCCACAAAACGCTACGAGAGAGAGAGAGAAAGAGAGAGAGGGAGGGACAGAGAGAGAGAGCGAGAGGGAGAGGCTTCAGAAAGGGTGTGCGCAGATAGTACAGTGCACCCTAGTTATGTTTATGCCAAAACCACAAATGCTATATATATATATATTGCCTAATTATATATATTGACTATATATATATATATAGGATATATATATAATTAGGCTATAATTATATTATTTAGCGTGTAATGAGACAATCTATAGCCAAATTGTCGAAGATGCCCGAGAATATCCGGAAATATCAGCATGGGAAATCGGCGCATCCGATCCCTGAACCTATAAAGAAAGACGTCATCTCAAGCGGGAGAGAACGTTTGCGGTGCTGGTTTGTGTCACGTAAGTACAGGGCTCTCAATTCTCATGCATTCGGCGTGAGACCCACGCAATTCAACCCATGCACACGCTCGAACCTGGTCTCACGAAAATACGTGACACTGTCACGTTATTTAATCTATCGAAACGTGATCAGGGACACGTATTTTCTAAATTTTGTATTTCAATTGGAAGTATTTGTCGTGTGACTAAGCACGTCTTCCAAACTAAGGTTCTGTCCGGGAGCGTTCTCCCTAATGTCCCTTAAGGAGCTCCGTACAGATCATTCATTGTTGAAAATTGTCTGTGATAACTAACAAATGACAGCTTTTGGCCACCCGTTTCTACTTAAAATTGTCTGTGATAACTAACAAATGACAGCTTTTGGCCACCCGTTTCTACTTAAAATTGTCCGTGATAAATAACAATATGACAGCTTTTGGCCACCCGTTTCTACTTCACCTTTGATTCTGAGAAATTGTGACAATACACGGATACATTAAATGCAGGTGCGCTGCTCTGTAGGCAAACCGCAAAGTGAAAAAGGGTAGCTGCTTCATCTGTTCTTTTTAGAATTGTATGTCTTGATGTTTATTTTATCTAGCCATCTATTCTCTTGTTTTTGGCTAGGTGAATGAACGTCCGCGTCGATGCCTCGCAAGTCCAGTGTCACGAGCGGACGTTACCATGACATCTAGAAATCATACCGCATTTAATGGGTTATCATTAATATTGATGTGTAGGGGTTGATTATAACTTTTGAATAATATTGTTTAGACCACGGTCTGGTTGTTTGAAATGTTTACACACATTTCCCGGGGCCCCGAGAACGACATATCCGAGATTTGGAGTTCTAGCACTTAGAGAAAAAAGTTTTCCCAAATGGAGTGTCTTTCGGACAAAGCCCCTCAGAAGTGTTGCCTGCAAGACCTAATGGTTCAGAATGTGGTGGAAAAACAGTTTTTGAGATAGGTCCTACCGCCTTGAAATTTGAATACCTTATTCTAGGGCCTAACTGGGACCCCTGCACCGAAACTTGGCCCGGTCGGACCCCGAGGGTCGGAAGGGGGGGCCTGCCCTCGGGGTCCGACCGGGCCAAGTTTCGGTGCGGGGGCCCCAGTTTTGAGAACAACAGAGCTACGATGTCTGTGGCTGCAGGGGTTTGACTCAGGGCAGAGCAAGCAGGGGCTGGGGGAATAGGAATCCATTCATGGGAGAATCTGGACTCTTTGATTAAGCGATACTTGATTGAGAAACGTTGTCAGTTTGACACAAATCACTACTTTCCTATAGAGTGCGCTCTATAGGAAGGTACTGATTTGTGTCTCTCTGACAACATTGCTCAATCAAGTATCGCTTAATGTTATGAATGCTTGACAATCTTTTTTGCATTGAGGACCTGTAGAACAGAAACCACCACGTAAACCTTCCAGAAAGATCGAAATACAGTACCACAATATTTACAGAATCTCAGTATTTACACAACGGCTTTTCATACCGCATCGTCCCGGCTCATTCCAGACCCTAGAAGAGACTGCGGTGGGCGGGGCAAGGGGGGATGTGAACCAATCACCTTCAGGGAAGCCAGAGATGGTGAGGATGTCACACACACACACACACACACACCAGAAGTGAAGACTAGAATGGAGTTGATTTCTAAAATTGCTGGTTTGGTCATGTGTTGTTTAATTCAAACCACATCGTATAACATTTATAGCGCCTAGAAGGGCTGCAATAGTATCTAGGGCCCCATCCTATTATTCCCCCTAGCCCTAGATTTGAGCCCTAGCCCTAGAAGTTGTGCGTTCCCTCGGAGGGGTAGGGTGATCCAATACTTAGGGGCAAGAGAGAGGGCCTATTTCCCCTTAAAGTACCTTGGCAGCTCGCCAGCTCGGTACCTCACTTACAGCCAAGGCAGTATCACGTATGACCCAGGACACGTTGAGAACTCAGCAAGCGGCTATTTTTCCATGTTTCTCAAACAGTTATACATTATGTTAAATTATTTATCCGTAGACTGGATTTAACTGTACGATCTGAATGTGTAGGTTGTCTTATTTTCGACGCAAGGGTGACATTTTCAAACGTGAATGAAAATAGTAGTAGGCTCCTTCCTGTAGTGTGGACACGTCGGTGCTGCGCGTGACGTAGGGGAGCACGATCACTACGCTAATTTGCATAATATTAATTATAGTGGGGTCACATTTCATAGGGAACGATCTTCACTATCACTTCACTCTTTATTGTGGAGGGAAGTGTTCTCGTTAAGGGGAGAGGAATGGGACAGGGCCTAGTACTCATTTAACGAAGCAAGGATCAACAATATAAAGTCACTAATTAAAATAGTAACAGGTAACTGTTGGAAAAGAGACGAGTAACTTCCATACAAGCACTAGTAGCTCAAATGAGTTTGGCTTCTGGACGCAGTGTTCAAACAGAGATACAGAATAGATGGGAATGAGCGCTGGTGGTGGGGAACAGGACGCTCACTTGAAGAGGCCTCCCATGATCATCATCCCCTCCCCCCTCCCCCTCCTCCCCCTCTTCCTCCTCCACCACCACCTCCACCACCTCCTCCTCCTTCTTCACCTCCTCTTCCCCTCCTCCCTCCTCTATGATATGTAAACGAGCGGTTATGGTGGGAGCAGGACGCTCCCTTGAAGAGGCCTCCCGTGACCATCATCTCGCCCAGGCGGGGCTCCACGGTGGGCCACGGGGCGTCCCAGAGAGGTCAGCTCGTCGTTGCTGTCCACAGCGTCCACTTCTGGTCGACCAACCCCAAGGAAACATCAACAATCCCCACAGTAAGTAAGTAAGTCAAATCCATTTATAAGGCACATTTAAAAACTGTTTTTCATTGGCCAAAGTGCTGTACATGGTGCAACCAAAGGCACATAATAGAACACAGGCCACCGTATATAGGTGGCCTGTTTTCAGACACTGGGTCAAAACCCAATGTATATACACAGTCAATACAAAGACACATTCAGAAACAGCATGACCGGGTTTCTTACTTGCAGGAGTCGATGGCGTACACCGCGTCGTTGAGGGTGATGCTGGTCTCTGCGATGTTGGTGGACAGGACGACCTGCAGGAGGCAGGGAACAACAACAGGAGATGGACCGGCAAGGGTGGATTCCAGGCAGCTGGGCAGGCAGAGGAGCACACGGGGTGGATGGCAGGCAGCTACGGGGTTGGTGATCCTGGGCCGAGGACAACGCAGAGAGTTAAAGGTCCCATGACATGCCACCAGGTGTGGTGTGATTAGCCGTTACAAGCCGTTTTGGAAATCGGCCCCTTATGACATCACAGGTGGGCGTGTCCACCTAGATGTGTGCCGGATAGATCAGTCTACTAGCCTACCCAGTGGACTGTAGCAAACGTTGCTCATCTCTGCGTCAAGTTATTAAAGATATGTGCACCTCTTTATGATTTGTATTTGTTAATAAACCATAAAGTTACAATCCATCTCGATGGATCCAAATTTTTCTGTATCACATGTAGTCGCATGTCAGTTTTCACTCTCTATCCCCTACCTGCTCCTTAATCACATCAGTATTCACTGTCTATCCCCTACCTGCTCCTTAATCACATATATCAGTACTCACTGTCCATCCCCTACCTGCTCCTTAATCACATCAGTATTCACTGTCTATCCTCTACCCAGGGGCGGATCTAGAAAAATATTCATGGGGTGGCAAGAGGGGGACAGGAGATTTTGAGGGGTGGCACACTCTGGCAGAAGTATATACAGTATGCCGATTTAATTAAAGCCATATCAATCAATATTTACTTGGAAAGCCCCCACATTTAGATATTTTGACTCAATAACATTATATTTAATTTATTGTGGGATGAGTAAAGCCTTACATTTAAACATAAAAGGTTTCAGACAAAATGTAATAAATTATTACTGAATAATTACCAAATCAACCTGCCTTACAACAAACACCTGCACTATTACAACCGCAGGGGCATGGGGCTAAAAATATATGCAAAGAGAGTATATGTACTTTAGTTAACAATAAGTTGGTATTGGTCCATGAGATATTCCTATCAGATGTCAATCATCAGTCGTTAGTGTGTGTGTGCCTATGTTAGCGCCATGCTCTCTGGTGGTTCTGTACCGCCCAACTCACTGCCCAAGACAGACAGAGGTGTCCGCACCCTGTGACCAAAGACGAGGTCACTAGGACCAAATCCCGTACTTTCCTGCACAACTGCCCGTGCCGCCAGCAAGAGCCATGGTAAACCCTCTGCCCAATCTCGCATCAACTCAATGCCAGACCCTGACTCCGGCCGGGGCCCAACACAGTCAATGATCAGGTGCTCAAAAGGAGTACCAACAGATTGGGTATGCACCACCACTTGACCGGACGCAGTACCTGCAAGAGGCAACCCGTCTTGGATAAAATAGTCATGCTCCACACCCTGATCATCCACAATCATCGCAAAACACCCTTCCAAGGTGGCGTCCTCTTTCTGAGCCTCAACGACCTTATCCACAGATAATGGTGCTGGTAATTCTGGAACGAACATTTTCGCCAACGTCACAGGAACACCGGATGAATCCTCTACCTGTGCACGAGCCACAGCACGAGTCACCGCGCAGGCAGTGAACACCTCCGAGAACCCCTCAGAACACTTGTCAGACTCAACTGACAGTTCCACTCCTGTAGGCCTACTGACCACAGGCGTTGGCGGAGATTGAAAAGGAAAAACTGAACCATGTCCCAAATTGTTGCCCAAAATCAAATCAATGC
This sequence comes from Gadus morhua, assembly GCF_902167405.1. Lineage (NCBI taxonomy): Eukaryota > Metazoa > Chordata > Actinopteri > Gadiformes > Gadidae > Gadus > Gadus morhua. The sequence continues at coordinate 20,043,114 of NC_044070.1, read as the reverse complement.
CATCCACAGGCAGCACTCTCTTAGAGTCGTGTGTCGCGTGCGACGCGTGCGACGCGTGCGACGCGTGCGACGCGTGCGACGCACGACTCTAAGAGAGTGCTGCCTGTGGATGGCATTGATTTGATTTTGGGCAACAATTTGAGATATTCCTATCAGATGTCAATCATCAGTCTAACTTGAGTGCAAATATCACTTTATTCACCGATTCCAATAATTTACATACAATGCCACCCTCAAAGTGCGGTGGCATAGAATAACTCCCAAAGTAGAGTGTATTACCTGCATGCTTGGAAGAGCCAAATGGGGATTCAGGGGAAGTGCTATCAAAGATTTCCCTCTTTCTTTTTTTATATCTTTAATTTCTAAGTATTTAAGACCTTTTGGGTTTACCTTATTATTTTTTTTGCTCTTGATGTGAAGCTTGTTTTATTATTAATTATTAATGACTTATATTGGTTTATAAAAGTTCAGACAGGTGTGCAACCAAGTAGATTAGAGATGGCCATTTGTAAATAATTTACAGAAGATTACTTGCATTTTGTTGTCCAAGTATCTGTTACTTGGTTCAATGACAATAAAGTTTAATATAATCAAATCGAATGACTGTTGATACAAAAGGAGGCACATGAAGTTAACGGTCAGGAAAACCAGCTGAGTGTAGAAGGGTTTGTGTTTGTCAGCGCGGATTGCAATTCTTATTGCAGCCTGCAGGGTTATGCGAGAAACATACGGAGGGACGCGGTCGTTGAGCTCCGCCGCCCCACATTGCATGACACGTTAAACTCAACTAGAATCGCCACCATCAATTTGATATCAACAGAAAAAAATAGTCGGAAAGCCTACAGAAACTATAGATAGTTAATGTGACAATCACATTATTAAAAATAAACTTGGAGCAATGATTTACTGAGGAACTATTTTTTTGGGAGAATGCTTTTGCAGGGAGTTCGCCGCCCCACCTGCCCATACGGCACGCGCCTGCTATGCAGCTATAAGGCATTCCAATCTTAACTTAAGTCTTTAACTATGATGTTTCTGTAATACACAGCCCTGCTCTTTTCTAATTATTATAATTTCTTCATAGATAGACGGTTGATCAGTATTACCTCAAGAATGTAGTCTCTCTGCCGCGCCGCTTGCTTCGTTCGTTTGGAGGACTCTCGCGCCTTCCTTGTATTCAAAATCAGTGCCGGCGGGAGTCTCGGGGGGGGGGGGGGGGGGGGGGGGGGGGGGGGGGGGGGCAGGCAGGCGGGATGGGGCAATATTTCCTGGTTGCATTCACCTACAGTCTGACTTTTGAAACTCGCTTTTGTAAATGTCTTGTAAAAAAAAAAAAAAAAAAGAGTTTTGCGCTGCCAGCTGGGGTGGCAAGGCTTTTTTTAGGGTGGCAGTTGCCACCCCATGCCACCCCAGTTGATCCGCCCCTGCCTCTACCTGCTCCTTAATCACATATATCAGTACTCACTGTCTATCCCCTACCTTCTCCTTAATCACATATATCAGTACTCACTGTCTATCCCCTACCTGCTCCTTAATCACATATATCAGTACTCACTGTCTATCCCCTACCTGCTCCTTGATCTCATATCAGTATTCACTGTAAGTAGCGTTGAAATAATGCGCATCTGTCTGTTAATCAAGCCACGTGTTGTTACGTATTGCATGTGGAGCCACTAGGGGGCAGTGAATCCACCTCGGTGTAGTTCACCGAAGGAGGAGACACAAAGTGTGTGTGTGTGTGGGCAGGGCCGTAGCACCAAATCCTGGGCCCCTATACTATAGGTACTGATGGACCCCCTGCGCCAGATTGTTGACGGGGGGGGGGAATCCAATCCAACAAGATTAATGATTTAACAAAGAGATAATAGAGGGACTAGCCCGGCCTAATAAAGAAACATAACCCATTAGAAATGATTACATTACATCACTGTATGCTCTCCTTTACTGGTGTTTATAACCTTTAATGCTATTTTCCATTTGGGTCACATTATAATCGTTGTCGTGTTGTTCATGTCTGCTTCTGAATAATGAATGGCAATCAAATTGTGCACTTTTATGTCAACAAGTATGGAAGTATGGTGTTTCTGTGGGTTTTTGTGTGTGCGCGCGTGTGTGTGTGTGTGTGTCTGTGCGTGTGGTCCCTATAAAGTCCACATGAAGACTAAAGACTATATGATCAGGGGTCAATATATATTGAGCTCTCCGTCTGACTCCACATTACTGGGTGGAGTCATGGGACAGCAGCCTATAGGAGGCTAGTCTTAGAGGAGTACAAACAGTGAGGGGAACTGGTCCAACTGGTTGGTTCACAGCATCATTACCTTGTTATGAGTTGGACGGTTTGCTGTGACTCACTTCATTACAGCAGGAAGAAGACTAAGGTACTGTACTCAACTCTGATCCCTGATACATCATAAATGTTATTCACTTATCACTTAATCACTTATTGTCACTTATATATCATCAATAGGATGATTGCTATTTTTATGTAAACATGTACTGCTAAACATTATTATTAAATATGTCAAGTAAATGAACAAATGTTTAAACTGTAGTGTCCGTCACTGTTATGAAGTTAATCGGTCACACTGCTGTTGGCAGAAAGAATTAAACTTTAATTTTCTTGTTAGAAAATGCAGCCGATTCTAAAAATATACAGTTATATATGTATTGTTATGTTGTTAATATTATTATTATGAGTATTATTATGATTACGAGGTGCGGAGAATACATTATACAGTTGTATTTGGTTGTATACAGTTGTATGCATTATACATCTTGGTAAGTGAAGGTGTTTAGAGATCATCTTGTTCTGGTTCTTGTTCTCTGTGGGCCTTTATCACAGCTCTGGTTGTAATGTCATATGACACGAGGAAGTCCATATATGGTGCTGCCTTCAGCATTGTGAACTTGATTTTGATCAGACTCATTTGAAGCCCTTAGAGACCTTCTGAGTGGAATGATGAATAGTTGTTAAAGTTATTAATTAATAGTTATTAAATAGTTATTGGAAACATCTGAACAGCATCTCGACATATTTCCTCTTATTGAGAGTGAGAGGGTCTATGAATCTGCATCTTGGAATGACCACCCTGCCTCTCGACCAAAGTAAAGAGACAACAGCCCCCCAAAAGTAGCTTACATAAAAACAGAGAGAAAACCAAGACTGAATTGCCGTGGAAACAAGATGTAGTTGTGTTTGTGTCCAGGTCTCCCCAGTCTACTATGGATGAGGAGAGAGAGGAGGGGGCTCCTACCTCTTAAACCACTCTGTCTGGGAAACATGGCCGCCAGAGCAAAGCTAAGAGGTAAGAAGAGGATCTCTCTGTCTGTGACTGTTGTCCTTCTCAGAGCTCAGCACTGATATCTCATGACTCCATCATCAGTCTTAGTAAAAGCTGTGTGTGTGTTGTGTTGAAGCCCAGAGCAGCGGGAGAGAGCAGACTCCCCTGGACCCAGCTGTGTCTCCTTGAAGAGTGACCGCTCTATGGATTATCCTTCTAACTTTAGAGATGGAAATCAATCAATTGAGAAGAGGTGAGGATTTATCAGATATTATACAACTATATCTATCAGACATCCTTTAATCCTGGTTCTTGTTTTAATAGAAGAGTCCAGAAGGAGAGAGCGGACTCCCCTGGACCCAGCTGTGTCTCCTTGAAGAGCGACCGGTCTATGGATCGTCCTCCTGGACTTAAAGATGGACGCCCCTCCAGAGAGGAGAGGTAGGAGTTTCCAACAAACTAGTAATTTTACTGACTGATATTTACAATCAGGAAATATTTGTATTACAAAGATACTGTGTGTGTGTGTGTGTGTGTGTGTGTGTGTGTGTGTGTGTGTGTGTGTGTGTGTGTGTGTGTGTGTGTGTGTGTGTGTGCACGCTGTCTCCACAGGCGACCACAGGAGAGGTCAAAGGTTACCAGTGCTCAGTCTGTACAGCAGAATCAAGCAGAGCTGATCAAGGTGTGTAAATGAAACAAGACATTTGACTTCAGCTCTAAACGGGGGCGCAGTAAAGGGAGGGGGGGGGAATTCATCATGATCAAGTTAATATATTTCGAGTGAAAATGTTATTGATTAAAACATAGCAATTTAAACAAACAAGTGGTTCGTTCCTCCATGTTTAGCTAAATGTTCAGTATAGTCTATATATTCCAGAAGGAGAGAGCGGACTCCCCTGGACCCAGCTGTGTCTCCAACTGGTCTATGGATCATCCTCCTAATCTTAAAGATGGACGCCCCTCCAGAGAGGAGAGGTAGGAGTTTCCAACAAACTAGTACCGTAGTTTTACTAACTGATATTCACAATTCAGGAAATATTTTTATAAAAAGATACTGTGTGTGTGTGTGTGTGTGTGTGTGTGTGTGTGTGTGTGTGTGTGTGTGTGTGTGTGTGTGTGTGTGTGTGTGTGTGTGGGTGTGTGTGTGCGCGTTCTCTCCACAGGCAACTCCAGGAGAGGTCAAAGGTTACCAGTGCTCAGTCTGTACAGCAGAATCAAGCAGAGTTGATCAAGGTGTGTAAATGAAAAACTACATTTGACTGCAGCTCTAGACAGGGGTGACCTAAGGGGGGGGGGGGAGTGGTAGTAGTCTATATATTCCACCTCTCTCTCTTTATTGCATGGTTCAGTCTTGCGTGGATCCAGTTTTCAGCACAGAGTCTTCCACTCGGTGCCCTTACAAGCAGAACAGACGGAGAACAGACTGTCAGTAGTTTGACACGTCGTCGTTGAGGTAGAAGTCGGGGTATCAGAAACAGAAACCTGAGAGGGAGGAGCAGGGCCCATAGTTGGTCACCCAGTTTATACAAATAAAGGTTTTTATTTATTCACCTTCCTGTGGTGCACATTATCACGGAGCTACCTAGTGAATCATAGAATCTTATATCAATCAAATAGTTCTTCATCAAACATGAAATTCATGAATATGAATCAATGAATGAGGTAGACAGGTGGATGAACCAGGAAACTGTTTACTGAGGCCTTCACTAATTTTCTTCTACTTATCAACTATACAGCCAGGGAAGGTCTGTGAATACTGACCCCTAGTGGTGAAAAGTAATGGCAGAGTATGAAGTATGAAGTGTCTTTTCTGTCCCATTTTACTGAGGTGTTTAGAGCCAGTGTAACATTACTGGCATCTGACAAGCTTTGGGAACAAATTGACCAAAATGTAAAACACCACTGAATTTCTCAAGAGGAAAGCCTTTTGCCAGCACAGCAACAGCAATGAGAGATGCCACTCATGTACCTCTAACATTCATACATCAATGGTCAATGACAGCAGGCCAAGTATTGGGTAATTAGCAGTACGCTACACTAGAGCTAGTCTATCAATTTATGGGTGGTCAAATGGATTTTCTAGGCTGGTGGGTGGTCTAGGTTGTAGGCCCAATATATTATTTGATAAGGCCCACAATCTCTAGTGGTGCCCTGGCTCTAGATGGGCAATAAAAGCATCTCTTGTGGAGCTTATAGGCTCCAGTTTTCCCTCTTTATACTAGGGAGACGTTAATCTAGGACAGATGCTTCTGATGTCCTTAGTTAGTTCAAAGTAAAGTTCTCCTTGATGTTTGTTCTGTTCCAGAGGGCTGAGGAGAACGCACACGCTTTTCTAGACAAGGAGCTGAAGAAGCTCTGGAGGGAACTCTTCTCAGATTACCCACAATGCTCAGAGAGTCAGAGGGAGAAGGAGGAGGAGCTGGATGATAAGAACGAGGAGCAGAGGAGGCGCGCCATAGAGGGAGTGGTAGACATCACAAAGCTCTGCCTGATGGAGATGAACCAGGAGGAACTGGCCGACAAGCTGGGCAGTGGTAAGATACTCATATATAGGTTAAATGGTTTGATCCAGATATGTAGGGTCATTGTGGGGGCATCAGGTTGAATGGTTTGATCCAGATATGTAGGGTTATTGTGGGGGTATCAGCTTAAAGAATTTTAAACATTAAACTGCAGATCAACACTAGAATAATTCAGTGAAAGAGATGCACCACTATCTTGTTATATCAGGTTAGCAAGTCACTGATACCACTGATACTCAACAACGACAGCACTACTAATAAAGTTATAAGATCCATGTAAAGTAGAATTGTATAATACTTTTTTCTTTACACAAGTAATATTGCTTGGAAATATGAATGGTATGTTTCTTCTGGTTTGGGATTTAGGAGCTGTTGCGGTCCAGTGGCAACATGAACTCAAGGCTCATCTGAAGAAGAAGTTCCAATGTGTGTTTGAGGGAATCGCTAGAGCAGGAAAGCAGAGACCTCTGAATGAGATCTACACAGAGCTCTTCATCACAGAGAGAGGCAGTGGAGAGGTCAACAAGGAACACGAGGTCAGACTGATTGAAAAGGCATCCAGGAAAACAGCAAATGAGGAAACACCAATCAGATGTGAAGACATCTTTAAACCTGGACAAGATAAACCAATCAGAACAATTATGACAACCGGAGTGGCCGGCATTGGTAAAACTCTCTTAACCCACAAGTTCACTCTGGACTGGGCCGAAGGCAAAGCCAACCAAGACATAGACTTTGCATTTCTCCTCACTTTCAGAGAGCTGAATTTACTGAAAGGGAAAGAGTTTAGCTTACTGGAACTTCTTCATCAGTTTTCTGTTGAAACCAAAGAATCAGGAATCTACAGATACGACCATGACCAAGTAGTCTTCATCTTGGATGGTCTGGATGAGTGTCGACTTCCTCTGGACTTCCAGAACAACCCGATCTGGACGGATGTCACCGAGCCGACCTCAGTGGAGGTGCTGCTGACAAACATCATCAGGGGAGTCCTGCTTCCCTCTGCCCGCATCTGGATAACCACACGCCCTGCCGCAGCCAATCAGATCCCTGCTGAGTGTGTTGACATGGTGACCGAGGTGAGAGGGTTCACAGACCCACAGAAGGAGGAGTACTTCAGGAAGAGATTCAGAGAGGGGACAATGGCCACCACAATCATCTCTCACGTCAAGAAATCTCGAAGCCTCCACATCATGTGTCACATCCCAGTCTTCTGTTGGATCACTGCTACAGTTCTAGTGGACTTCTTCAAAACATCCCAGAGAGGAGGAGAGGTGCCCAAGACCGTGACTCAGATGTACAGCCACTTCCTGAGGGTTCAGTCCATACAGGGGGACAGGAAGTATCGTGAGAGAGCTGAAACTGATTTACTCTGGAGTTCGGAGAGCAGGGAGATCATTGTTTCTCTGGGGAAACTGGCTTTTAACCAGCTGGAGAAAGGCCAGCTGATCTTCTACGAGGCAGACTTGGCAGAGTGTGACATCGATATCAGAGCAGCCTCAGTGTACTCAGGAGTGTTCACCCAGATCTTTAAAGAGGAGTGTGGACTGCACCAGGACAGGATGTTCTGCTTCGTCCATCTGAGCATCCAGGAGTTTCTGGCTGCCCTTTATGTCTTTCTGTCCTACATCAACACTGGTGTCAACCTGCTCTTAGAAGAACAGCCAACCTCCAGGGATGCTGAACTCCTCCACCTCTACCAGAGTGCTGTGGACAAGGCCTTACAGAGTGAGAACGGACACCTGGACTTGTTCCTCCGCTTCCTCCTGGGCCTCTCTCTAGAGACCAATCAGATGCTCCTACAAGGTCTGCTGGGACCAAGAGGAAGTAAATTACTGGGCAATCGAACTAAAAAAGATCCACCGGGACAGACAGGAAGGAGGTTACAAAACAATAACCAAATAGTCCATTACATCAAGGAGAAGATAGGTGGAGATCTCTCTCAAGAGAGAAGCATCAATCTGTTCCACTGTCTGAATGAACTGAATGACAGTTCTCTAGTGGAGGAGATCCAACAGTACCTGACGTCAGGAAGTCTCTCCACTGAATCTCTCTCCTCTGCTCAGTGGTCAGCTCTGGTCTTCATCGTACTGACATCAGAAGAGCAGCTGGACGTGTTTTACCTGAAGAAATACTCTGCTTCCAACGAGTGTCTTCTGGGGCTGCTGCCATTGGTCAAAGCCTCCAAAACATCTCTGTAGGTTCACTCATAACATATATTAACAATACAGCACTAATACTACTAATACACATAATACTACAATATAAAAGCTATATTAAATTACAAAACATCTCTGACGGTGGACTAAGAACATGTATCAAATGCAAACAATAGAATATACATAATACTAGAATACAAAAGTTATAATAACATACAATATATATCTGTAGGCATACTTATAAAATGTTTTACGATGCACACTATATACATAATTCTATAAAAGTAATATTATGATACAGTTTTCAGAACTACAAAACAACTGTTATAGCATTTTTGTTAGTATCAACATTGTACACCTAATATGTGACTACCATTTCAAGATCTAATGTATAATCAGTTGTTCAACTATCAGAAAAGTCTTATAAAACATTTAATCACGGTTCTCAACATGTTCTGTTTTTTTGTGTGAAGGCTGAACAGCTGTCATCTGTCAAAGAGATGCTGTAAAGCTCTGGCCTCAGTTCTCAGCTCCAACTCCTCTAGTCTGAGAGAGCTCGACCTGAGTACCAATGATCTGCGGGATTCAGGAGTGAAGCTGCTCTCTGCTGGACTGGGGAGTCCACACTGTACACTGGAAACTCTCAGGTCAGTTTTACTAAATGCAAACAGTTACACCACAAGGTTCGGTTTCAGAAGACTTTTACCTACTGCCCCCTGGTTTGAGAATCACACCTAAATGAAGTCAAACTATATCAGATAATAACTCCGTACCTATGATGACCACATGTATTAGAGTGGTGCCATTGGACATATAATAAAAGTGCGTTCCCACAATCCCCTGTTAACGGGACAGTGGTAGTTAAACAAATGAAGTCGCAGTATTTGCATCCATTAAAGTTTATCGGTCTAATTAAACCAGCAGCCAGACCCATGTAGACCCTGCCTTAGCTGAACCTCTGAAGCTAAGCAGGTGGGCTTGGTTAGTACTGGATGGGAGACCAACTGGGAACACTGAGCTGCTGCTGGAAGTGGTGTCGGTTGGTGGCCAGTAGGGGGCACTCTTCCCTCTGGCCAGAGCATAAATCCTGATGCCCCAGTGCAGTGACGGGGACACTGGGCTGTGGAAGGTGCCGTCCTTCAGAGGAGACGTAAAACCGAGGTCCTGACTCACTGAGGTTATTAAAGATCCCAGGACGCTTATCTCAAAAAGAGTAGGGGATTCCCCGGGTCCCGGCTAAAACTGACCAACCAGGCTCATTCATCTGGCCCCCTATTCATCCCCCTGTTTAAATAGCTGATTCATTAATCCCCTCACTCTCCACCTCAAGCTGGTGTGTAATTGATTGATTGAAGTCATTGAAATTCTTTATTGACGCATGCCCAAACGTAAGCATACAAATGAACAGGTCAAAAGGATAACACATAAAAGGACATGGGCTTATTTCCATTGTGGTCCCTTGGTAGTGTAAGCATGCATATAGGTGTATGTAAGTGTGTCTGTTAAAGGTAATGTACATGACAATGGGGTCAACAAAGTAAAATATGACAGTCCAATCACACTTTCACAATTCATGTGTGGTGAGCGTTCTGGCGCCGATTGGCTGCCGTGCATCACCCATGTGGATGCTACACATTCGTGGTGGTTAGTGAGGTCCCCCCTTCACTGTAAAGCCCTATATGAAGTCAATGTAAGCTGACTTGAAAAGCGCTATATGAATATATAGTTCATTTCAAGTTCATAAATGTATAATTTTCATAGGAGAAACTCAACAATTTATTTTTTGTTGCCATGACTTTATAAGGTCTTTGTTACGTCATCATTTTTTACAGATATACTTTATATATATTTTATCTTCAGAACTTCAATTGAAGACATAAAATACAGAACAAGGTCCAACAATTTTAGATGTAGAAATACAGAACAATAAATGCAGAAATACAGAGCAACATTAAACCATTTAATATGAATAAATACAGAACAACATAAAACTATTGATCATGTAGAAATATAGAGCAACATAATAGAATTGAATATGTAGAAATTCAGGACAACATAAATTAATATGTTGAAATACAGAACATAAAACTATTGACTATGTAGTAATACAGAACAACATAATTGAAAATGTAGATACACAAAGCATCATAAAACGATTGAATATGTAGGAATGCATAAACATAAAAAGATTGAATATGTAGGAATGCATAAACATAAAAAGATTGAATATGTAGAAATACAGAGCAACATAAAACGATTGAATATGTAGAAATACAGAACAATATGTATCTATTTAATATGTAGGGATACAGAATAACATCAAAGGTTTGAATATGTAGAGAAGCAAAGCCCCAGAGGGGTTTCATAGTCGTCCTTGTTTTGAAGCCCCCCATAAGTGTCTGAAGTCAGGAAGGGCAAGTGCCCTCAGTGTTATAGGTTTATGTAAATGAGCTTAAGCACATTTATGATGGTTTATCAAAATAAAAGGTTGAATTAATGAATCAATAGTCTCACAGAAGGAAGCATTGGGACTGATAGAGCGCTGAAGGCCCTCCTTGGCTCCACAGCCCTCTGCTTCGTTAGGTCTGACTCTGTTCACACAGAGTTCAGGATCCCTACGGCCATCAGGGGACTGCTGAAGGAAGTTTGAATGTCCACAGTCATTTCCTTGAGCTCCCTTCCCTGATCCCTGATAGCAGCGAGGAGAGCCAAGGCGCTAGCATCACTGGACGTCCTCCCCTCCAGTGCTGTTCGTTAGCTACACCATGTTTCTCCTGTGAACTAGTTGGGTCCTTTAAGCACTTTTAATCTCACTTCCTAACATGTTCTTTTTATTGTGTGTGCAGGCTGAATTCCTGTGTTCTGTCAAAGGGATGCTGTGAAGCTCTGGCCTCAGCTCTCAGCTCCAACTCCTCGAGTCTGAGAGAGCTCGACCTGAGTTCCAATGATCTGCAGGATTCAGGAGTGAAGCTGCTCTCTGCTGGACTGGGGAGTCCACACTGTACATTGGAAACTCTCAGGTCAGTTTTACTCAACGTGCAAACAGTTCCGTATCAGGAGACTATTAAAAGACGACTATGGCCCCTGGTTTAAGGATCAATCCTAAATGTCGTCTAAATATATAATCGAATGACTCAGTACCCTTGCTGACCACGTTTATCAGGGTGGTGCCATTGGACATATTACACCTTGTTGTATGTGCGGTGCGAAAATGAAAAGTTGAAAAGTTATCCGAGTTGCCATTGCATCTTTTCAATTATATACACAAAATATAATAATAGTGCCCTCCCACAATCTCCTGTTAACGGGAGAGTGCGAGTTAAACAAATGAAGTTACAGTATTTGCATCAATCAAAGGTTATAGGTCTACGTAGACTAATTATATTTTGGCGAGCAGCACAGGAATGACCCAACGGGAGACCCGGTTTTACAGCAGTTACACAATACACCACACGACCCGAAAGTTGCCTTTATTTATTTTTAATATGTCTTAAATTGTTTGACGTGTAAAAAAGTATAACATAACAAAGACTTTATACGCATACAAAAAATATAAATTCTTGAGTTGTTCCAATGAAAATGATATTTTTGCGATCGCGGCCGTGGTCACCGTTTCCGGGTGCCGCAAAGGATCCTGGGAGGCCCGGGGGGAGCGTCACCGCCACCAAGGGATCCTGGCTAACGAGGGCTCCAGGGGTGCTCGTAGGGTGCTAAGAGCATCGTTACTATAGCCTCAGTGGAGTCACCTGCTGGACATTCTGTGGTATTGGATGTGTCTTATTAAAACACATCCAATACCACGGAATGTACAGCTGGCCCCATTTCGCAATACCTCCTAAACAGTGGTTACCGCCAATATATTACTCATAGACTACTGTAAGATTTAAAAAGCAAAGATTGAGACAGAGTCAACAACAACATAATTTATTGCAGCAATTTAAAATTCCAAAAATAAATGCGCAGCCGAAATGTACCGATCAAACGCCACGTCCCAATGTAACCCTCAAGGCATATAATAAATTCAAATGATTCCATTCGTCTTGTGTGGGAGGTCGCTTTCGAGCTGCACTTGCTGTCTCCCTCTGATTTTAATTCAACCATCGTGGTTGGTCCTCGTATTGATCAATGACAGAAGACATACTGTACATGAATCATGCTGAGAATTTCTGCAGGCGTTTTTTGTTGCGATTGTTTGCCATAAAGCACTGAAGGCGCTTCGGCGAGGCTGTGTTGAAGTTCATTATTAATTGGACCGTGTCTAGACAGTAACGAACATCCCTGACCTTAGTGGAGTGAACAATCGAGACCGTGGTTTCTGCAGTGAACGTAGACTTCTGCGGGAAACTGTGCTGCAATGCGTGCCTGAATGCTGCACGCTTTCCCGCTTACATTACCAGCACCATCACAAGGCGTATTTACACTGCCAAATATGCCGTCTTATGCACGCCTTTTTTTTCGCGGCACGATCCACGCGTTAACACTACCCGAGGTAAATTGCCTGCTTGAGCTAGCACCCCAATTTAGTTAATTTAGTCAGCAAAATAAAGAATATGTTGGCGTTTTTGCACTTGTAAATTGTTCATCGCGTTTGTAGCCTACACTGACGTGAACTCATTTTTGCATGCGGGTGACTTCATTCATAAAAAAATAAAACATTCGGGAGTATGCAAATTATTCTAAAGAGGTCTAAACTCTGTGCGCAGCCCCGCCTTCTCCAGTGAACCAAGAAAGCCCGCGCCGTGACGAACGGGGGATTTGACCCCCTTCGGTTTTACACAGGAAACTTAAGATAAAACGGTGAAGTCGCCGGGCATGCCAAGCTGCGACCGAACCGGCTTGGCAGTGTAAAGAGGCCTATACATCATCCTGCCCAACAATATGGGCAGGATCTAGACCAAGCTCTTCTTATCGGGTCAGCAATAGCCGTGTGTCAATGCCCAGCCTCTGCCTTTGACTGATAATGAATGTATGGAACGTTGCATTTTTAATGTTTACACCAAAGATTCTAGACTAGAGAGTGCGCGCCAATCCATGAAACCTTTTAAGGAATCAGATAAAGTCTGCTCTCTTCACTGAGCAAAGCATGTTTCAGAAATCAGCATATTAAGATAAATGTAGTTGTCACACAAGCTGTTTTAGATTTTTGTAATATGGAATTGTTTCAGGGGGGAAAATGCCTCGAAAAAATATACGCACAGTGCGTTCAAGATTAGGACTGACAAAGCATATGTCAGCCCAGGCCTAATCAATTGTGTTGTTATATCTTCGGCATTCATATTATTGTAGTCTATTCTTTTCGTAGGATACTCTGTCGTTAGCCTTGATGGGGACATATTTGAACCCTATTTAACCCTATTTTCCATCGACAATCCTGCGTCTCCCCCTCCTATAGAGCCCATTCCAGCACCGTGTCAGTGGACAGTTGCAAGCCTACAAACGTCGTTAGAGCAATGCACGCGCGTTCATGTTAAGAGGAGTTTCAGGAAACGTAGCCTTTTTTTTTTACACACACACAGACACACGCGCGCGCACGCACGCGCGCGCGCACGCACGCACGCACGCACGCACGCACGCACGCACGCACGCATGCACGCACACACGCACGCACACACACGAATACTCACACACACACACGAATACTCACACACACACACACACACACACACACACACACTCTCATACTCACACACACGACTCCCTTGGTGGCGGTGCCGCTTCCCCCCGAGGCTCCAAGGATCCTTTGCGGCACCCGGACACGGTGACCACAGCCGTGATCACCACAATATAATTAACAGAAGAATAATGTATCATCATTTTTATATAACTATCAGAAAAGAAAAGTTTCTGATAGCTAACTATCAGAAAAGTCGTCTAAAACATTAAATCAGGGTTCCTAACATGTTCTGTTTATTGTGTGTGCAGGCTGATTGGCTGTCATCTGTTAGAGCGATGCTGTGAAGCTCTGGCCTCAGTTCTCAGCTCCAACTCCTCTAGTCTGCGCGAGTTGTACCTGGGTTACAATGATCTGCAGGATTCAGGAGTGAAGCTGCTCTCTGCTGGACTGGGGAGTCCACACTGTACACTGGAGACTCTCAGGTCAGTTTTACTCAATGTGCAAACCTTTACAGCACAAGAGTCTTTATAAAAAAAAAGTAACAAAAAAACTTCAATGAAGACATTTAATGTAGAATGTACAGTTTACTATTTTTTATTAATATTATTCTACCTATTCACATGTAGTCAGGCTTTTTTTAAAGCTTATTATTAGAATTTAAACATAAAAAAAATTAACATTGGCGTAACTTCTCTTTCAATTATGGAAAATGTTAAAGTCATAAACACAGTAACATGGTCTTTTATTTTGTGTGTGAAGGCTGACTGGCTGTCATCTGTCAGAGAGATGCTGTGATGCTCTGGCCTCAGTTCTCAGCTCCAACTCCTCTAGTCTGAAAGAGCTGGACCTGAGTACCAACGATCTGCAGGATTCAGGAGTGAAGCTGCTCTCTGCTGGACTGGGGAGTCCACACTGTACACTGGAAACTCTCAGGTCAGGGTTAGGGTTAAATGGGTCTTTGGGTTTGTTTAATAGTAAGGGATAATCCAGGACTAGGTGGGCTGTGATCTAAAAGAACAGACGACACGTGTCTAAAGCCAAGTTCAGACCAAAGATTAGCCTCGCAACGACTTGCAACTCGCAACTCCTTCCAACTCCTTGCGACGAGACGGGCTGCGACGTTCTAAAAATGGGGCAGTTCAAACTGCTGCACCGGGCGGCGACGTCAGGTTGTTTCCCTAGCAACTGTGAACGCTCTGGCACAGCTGAGAGCCGCAACAGCATCAGCATCACGCTAAAAAGTAGCCTAACTTAGGTTTGCGATTAGGTTGCTTGAGCTTGCACCCCAATTTAGCCTCCCGGACCCTACACACACGTTGGCGGTTTATTGGGTTTTATTCTGATGTAGATGTGACGGCTCCGCGGTTCCGGGGGGGGGGGGGGGGGGGGGGGGGCTTGGGCAGAGGTGTTGCTGCGCTGTCTCCACAGAGACAACGCAGCGATATCATCATGAGCAGTTCTAACTTTGTAGAGAGATTTCTATTTGCAAAAACTGTTGGTTTATTTTTATTGATCCCCTTCGAGAATTTGTGTGCAAATGGGGGGGGACTAGGCTATATTCTCGCCTTCCTACTTTGTAAAGCGCATTGTAGGCCTGTTGCTTTTGGGCCGATACTGCGCCCATTCCTTGATTCGTTCTGCCGCAGCACTCCAAACAATTAATTTTATTCCAATGTTCGTCAAATCCACTCCAATAGTGGTCCTGCATTGAGTTGAAATCCAACTCTAATGAATATATGGTCCAGTTTTAAGTTTCAAGAACATTTATACATTCCCAGGGCATGTTAAATGAGTGCATGCCCCGCCACTCATAACACACTTGTAAAATGCAGTCGTCAATTGATGGAATGGGTTATTTCATGCATCATCACAAACAAAATGTGGATTTAATCAAATAAATTACAGATAAATAATACTGAAATGGCCACTTTTTGGTTGAACACATTTGAAGGAAATAATTACGATCCCCAATGTTGACCTGAAGTTAGGGTTAAGGTCACGCTGCTGCAACTCTTCCCCTGCGACGTTCCAAAACAGCCTCGTTCCGAGGCGAATCTTTGGTCTGAACTGGGCTTAAGATCCCCACCAGATTCAGCATCATTATTCATTTGTAGGTTGGGGTCAACATGTCAGAGCACAGATGGGAGGAGGGAGGCCAAGAGGCCAGAGGAGGAACAGAACTTTAGAGGACGAGGATTCTAGGAACATCTTTTTTATTTTTTAAGGGTTGTTTATTTTTGCTGTTTTGTTAGCTGTTAGTGTGTCATTAGTTAACAGGTTATTCTAGCTGACAGAACACTGGCCAGCTGATGTGAGGGTAAGGGGTTGCTGTCCTGTTAACTGCTAGCATGTTATGTATGTTATATGTGATGTAACTCTGACCAGCTCATGTGAGGGTTAGGGTTAGGGGTTGCTGTCTGGATGTTATATGTTATGTAACTCTGAGGAGTTGCCATTAGTGTAGACATGAGGCTCGGTGATGGTGGCTCTAGACGGGCTGTGATCTGAATTAAATCATAAAGCTTTAAGTTGTCCATCATATGGAATTAATACTTTATTAATCTGTTTACTTCAGTAAGAAATATTCTCTTCCAGATAGAATAAATGAACGTGTGTGTGTGTGTGTGTGTGTGTGTGTGTGTGTGTGTGTGTGTGTGTGTGTGTGTGTGTGTGTGTGTGTGTGTGTGTGTGTGTGTGTGTGTGTGTGTAGGTTGTCTGGCTGCCTGGTCACACAGGAAGGCTGTGCTTCTCTGGCCTCCGCTCTGAGCTCCAACCCCTCCCATCTGAGAGAGCTTGACCTGAGCTACAATCACCCAGGAGACTCAGGAGCTGCGCTGCTCTCTGCTGGACTGGAGGATCCACGCTGGAGACTGGACACTCTCAGGTATGGCGAGGACAGCTCACCATTCAGAGAAAATGCCTCCTACAAGGATTCAACCCTCTGCTAGATGAAGTTGTTTGAAAAGGCAGCTGTAACTTATGTTGTGTAGAAAGTGATGAGACGGCAGATGATGATGGTGAATGTTTCAACATGCTGCTCTCACTTTGTTTCCCCCGCCAGTGTGGAGCACGGTGGAGCGTGGAGGCTGAAACCAGCTCTAGAGAAGTGTAAGTGTCTGTTTGATTCATCACAACGCACACTGACTATTGAGCTGGAAAGTCCATCCACACAGCAGGAGGTGACGTCTGTTCATTCAGATATCTGGGAATGAAGCTGATGACTGACATCATGTATCTTACATATATAAACATTAACATAATTGCTGTGATTATATCATGAGTGATGATTTTACAACATTGGACATAACACCATAATAATCAGGATACTGTTAATCATAATTACATGTCTATTTTATATTCAAAAACTATTAAATTAAACTATCATCTTGTCACCATTATAATAATTATAATATTGTTTTAATTCCTGTCATTACATTAGCTATGGCACATAATAATCATATTAACATGTTTTGAATGATGCATGTGTTTCACCTTAGATTTAAATTAGAGCTGGTGATGCTGTTTATTTAATAATGATGACGATGATGATGATGATAATTATAATTAATAATATTGGTTTAGCAGCCTAATCATGTTTCTCCCGTCAGATGCCTGTGAACTCACACTGGACCCCAACACAGCCCACAGACAACTCTCTCTGTCTGAGGACAGCAGGAAGGTGACGCAGGTTGAAAAGGACCAGTCGTACCCGGATCACCCAGAGAGGTTTGACACCTGGCCCCAGGTGTTGTGTAGAGAGGGTCTGACTGGCCGCTGCTACTGGGAGGTAGAGTGGGGAGGACGGGTTGATATAGGAGTGGCATACAGAGGAATGACAAGGAGAGGAGTGGGTAGTGAAGGCGGGCTTGGATTGACCAACAAGTCCTGGGTTCTTGATTGTGATGACGACGATGACGCTGCTCCCTACACTGCCTATCACAACGGTAGTTCAACAACCATATGTCCCCCCCCCCCTCACTCTAACAGAGTAGGAGTGTATCTGGACCGGCCCGCTGGCTCTCTGTCCTTCTACAGAGTGTCCCCAGGTGGAGGGGGGTCCTCAGACACACTGACACACCTCCACACCTTCCAGGCCTCCTTCACCCAGGAGGACCTCCTCCCTGGGTTTGGGTTAGATGAGAGTGGTTCCTCAGCGTCTCTGTGAGTGTCCATTGTAGACACACAAACACACATGTAGACAGTCATAAACACACCCAAACCAACAATCACATATGTACATAGAAATTAACACACACACACACACAAACAAACACATCGTTCATGACTCTACAAACACACACAAGCACACACAAACAAACACATCGCACTAAAAAATATAAATACACACACACGTACACAGGCTTATACACACACACACACACACACACACACACACACACACACACACACACACACACACACACACACACACACACACACACACGTACACAGACTTATTTACACAGACATGCACTCACACACACACACCGTTCATGGATCTAAACCCACAGCAGGTCTGTGTGCCGGTGGTAAGCAGCAGGTCACATCAGTGTCTCTCGTGGTTCATCTCTCAGCCCTCTCTGTGTTCAGCTGGGCTGCTGAGCGTCAGATTAGAGGGGGCCGCTTGGGTCTGGGGGGTCCTCACAGTCCTGACGTTGTTGAGGACCAGCTGTTAGGGGGACGTTTGAATACCTGTGGACCCATGGACGTACCTGTAGTGCATCGGGTTGTTGAGCAGCAGCTGTTGGTGCTCTGAGGGGTCAACCCGTTCAGTGGAAGTACAACACTTTGTGATTGATTTAAATGCTCCTCTGAACTCCAAATGCTGCATTTTATTGGGCTTCTGGAAGGTTCAGCATAAACCATGAAAGGAAGATCTTCCTTTGGGTTAAGCAGGTTGTACAAAGATTTACTTTCTAAGGTAAAATGTGTTTTAAATGTTTATTGAGTGTTATTTTAGTACAATATTTTATATATTTTCAACATCGTTTTGAAGGAATCCAAAATCAGTTTATATTTTGCCATGCCTGACATGGAAAGTGATTTAAAGCAGATTTAGCAACATAATCATGAATGATGATAAGAGTTCTATGGGAAAGGGTAACAATGTTGTAAATTACTTTCAACGGATGATCGTTTCTTTGTGTTCTTTTGGGAACAAGTCAACATGTTCAGTCATTAAAGATGCCTTATGATTTGTAATTGTTCATAAATCATAATGTTAATAAACTACTCAGTGCGTCAAATGAACGTTCTCGTGTGTTCAGACGATTCTTCCCGGTAGTTCAGTTGAAATCCTCCAAGTCTTCTGGAGTCGTTTCCTCCAACACAACAGTGGAGTCTCCATTCAGCCCTTCATCACTGTGGAGGGAGGATATTACCACACACAACAGTGGAGTCAGTTTTTTTTAACCACACACGCATATACAAAAACAAAAAGTAAGTAAAAAGGTGGCGAGCCTATCTGGCGAGCTAACCAGCTAGGCTCTGGCGAGCCTAGCTCTCTGATTGGTTCAGAGACAGCAGGCCTGTGGTAATGCATCAGGCGGTCATCAGATGGTAGTTCACGTTACATGGTGCAAAGGTTTCCTTACGTCCTCATCTCCCTCCTCACCCTAGCTGGATGCACTCCTCCAGGTAGTACCACACACACACACACCTTGTCAATCAAAATCAAACCATTTTCATATTTTTCTTGATACATTTTGGGGCCGATAAGGTGCTGTGATTTTTGTAGTTTCCCAGATTATCAATCTCTTCAATTTTGATACATTTTTTTCTGTTAATATACAATGCAGATGTTTTGTCATTTTGAGAACGCAAATATCTGCTGACCTTCTCCCCGAAGTCGAAGCAGGGCGAGGGGAAGGTCATGTCCTGGCTGCTGAAGGACAGTCGACGGAGGTCTTGTGGATGAGGGCGTGGCCTCATTCCCGGGGTCAGGATCCCCCGCCTCTCCATGTAGACGCACCCGTTGGGGTAGGAGCCCAAAGGTCAACAGGCTGACCCCCACATCCAGACCGTTGTCTGCCCCCTCCGCGTTCAACACCCGGCTCATCAGACCCTCTGATAAACACACTCATGGTTCTCTGGTTAGACACACGTCATACGATGACCGATTACCAACATTTCAGACCGACTACCTGAAGACTAAAACTCCATCCGCAGGCCAAATGTCGATGAAATGCAAGAAAAGCAACAGAGCCACGATGTCTGGATGCAGGGGTTTGACTCAGGGCAGAGCAAGCAGGGACTGGGGGAATAGGAATCCATTCATGGGAGAATCGGGACTCTTTGATTAAGCGATACTTGATTGAGCAACGTTGTCAGTTTGACACAAATCAGTACCTTCCTATAGAGTGCGCTCCATAGGAAGGTACTGATTTGTGTCTCTCTGACAACATTGCTCAATAGAGTATCGCTTAATGTTATGCGTACTCGACAATCGTCCATTTGCATTGAGGACCTGTAGAACAGAAACCACAACGTAAACCTTCCAAAAAGATTGAAATACCGTACCACAATATTTACAGAATCTCAGTATTCACACAACGGCTTTTCATATCGCATCGTCCCGGCTGATTCCAGACCCTAGAAGAGACTGCGGTGGGCGGGGCAAGGGGGGACCTGAACCAATCACCTTCAGGGAAGCCAGAGATGGTGAGGATGTCCTCCAGCTGGACCTTGGCCTCCAGGGTCATCCTCAGGGTGGACGTGTTGAGGCGCTTCTGCTCTCACACACACACACACACACACACACACACACACACACACACACACACACACACACACACACACACACACACACACACACACCAGAAGAGAAGACTAGAATGGGGGATTATCACGCTGATACGTATTACTTCCGCATTCGGTGATCTTTGTGCACTGTGACATCCGGTGAATATCTCATCACTCTGGCGAACCGATGATGGAGGACCGGCAGTTCACTTTCACTACATCCCTGATAAATGTACCCAAAATCACGTTTTCTGACGTCCACAGACTTCCCGAACAACATTCCATTATAGCCCGCTCCAAACTGGACAAGGGATACAGTTTATTTTTCGAGAAATATATCTACGACTACGAAGGTGAGTGTCTGCTCTCTAGCTTACGCTAGGTAGGTTGGCTTATGTTAACGTCAGTTTGGCGTCAGCTCAGACAGTTCATTTTAATTATTCTGACGTTAGCGTTTGTCAGTGTCAACTACCTAACAGCAACATACAAGTGTCCCTTTGCTAGAATGAACAATCCCCAGTACATGCATTGATTTTTTTTTTTTCTACCAGTGTCCAACTTCATTGATAGGGAGGTGGCTGTCAGGTCTAGGTGTTACAGGTCGATGAAGAAGCGAGAACAGCCCCACTATTTGAAGGTTATTTTAGGAAGCTAAGGCATAATGGCAAGAAGTTTGACCCCTTACACTGTTGCCTGTTTACATCATACTATACCTTTGTGACATATGTACAGTATGCAAAAATCAATATCATGATAATGTAACTTTGCATTTAAATTCTTTAATATCCTGTTTGTTGAATCCAACATGTTAATGGTGTAAGGGTTTGCAATGCTCTTCCTTACATTTCTATATAATTTGCAACAATCTGTTTATTTCAGTTTAACTTTAACAACTTAAATATTTGTAGATTGTTTTCCAAGCTGACGGCGCCAATCTTCAAGAAACCACATGCAGCTGTACAGCAGCCAAGGTTCTTTGCAACCATCTAGTGGCCTTGTTGTTCCAGAGTGCCCATTACAGCATATTGCAGGTGAGGGCTGAGGTCTGGGAGGATGTTCACATGGGCAGGTTGATTGGAGTGACACTGGTTCTAGAGGTCTGCCTGCGATTATTAGCAAGCACTGCGAACAGTGTGTTCCAACACTACCCACTGTTCGCAGAGCGAAGCGCGGTGCTCGCGGAGGCGTACGACGCGGCCGAAAAATAGACTGGAAGTTTATTTAAAGAGGTGCAGCGGATAGGGCTGCGCAGCTGTACGACTGGCTACGTTGGTTAGCATGGGAGTGAATTGGAAGCGGCGCCGCTCCACGTGGCTACGGCGAGCAGTGTGTTTATGCTACTACAAGCAAGATACTATTACAATCATGGCTACTTGTTGATATCATTCCCAGGGGATCCATGCAGAGCCGGTTCCGGACTTGGGGGTTAGGAGACCAAAGCCATCCCCCAGGAGTGTATGCAAATCAACTCTCTATCAAGCATACACAGGTGATGTTACTACTGTAACTAATATCATACTGTTGGCGGCTGTATAATACATAATAGTATCTTGCCACTTTAATACACATAGATTATGTACCAAATATAACACTGCAGTGAGCTATTCTCCAGAAAGACTCTTGACATCAGAATTGAAAACCAAAACAAGAGATGTGGGGATAAGTAAGAGGAGAAAACCTCAGACTGGAGAGTGAGGGATGACGGATTCTGGCATCGCACCTCGGTGCAGTCGATGATTACCCGAACTTCTGGACTGTACTGCACAAATTTGCGCGGCATGGTGCTCTTGACTTGCTGTTTGCTCATCCAGATGGGGAGGGAGCCAAGGAGCAGGTAAAGGTAGTTGGCCCACGGTATAACTACACGGGAGACAGTGGACACACTGACCTGAAACATGTCAGCCAGCACCTTCTCTTGCAGGCCTGCAGCAACCCGGCAGCAGAAGAGATAAAACTCATCAAACAGTTTCAAGCAGTCTACGCGTTGGACTGGGAGAAATGGGTTCAAATGTTTGTTTGTTCTTCTGAGCTTTCGACCAATAAACTAACATAGAGGCAGATGGTTGAATAGCCTCCCATTTTGACTGTGACTTGCATATTGGAAGTTGTTATCGGTCGTAGTTTGGACCACTAAAGAAATTGCTTTTTATAGCTCAATATTGCTTTTAAAATTTGCTTTTTATAGCTCAATATTCACCATTACATTTAATGAAGTAAGGTATAAAATGCAACATTTGAACTTGTAATGAAGCTTTTTCACATTGTGGTATTGGTCAAATGCTGGGACATCAATAAGACTTAACATTCTGTGCCCGAGTTCTGAAAAGTTGACCTACCTCCTCGGTATAACCTACTAGAGCCCATTCTGTGATTAAACCATTGGTAGCACATCCTGTCAGGTAGGTGGTGTAAGAACAGTATGGGATACTAGTAGGCCAATATTTCAGAACACTGACAAACCTGGTTTAGGAGCAGAACCGTAATCATGGTCTGTCACCACCGAAGCTGAGATCTCCTCCATCGGCTCTTCTTCACACGGAAGCGGTTGCTCCAGAGGAAGGGCTGGGTGAACGTCATGGCCTAAGCGAGTTGATGCTCTTTTATAAACAGACCCCCTTCTTGGCACACTGGAAACGGGAGGGTACAGACCCGATTTTCAGTCGCTTGATATGACCCCGGTTGGTTGCTAGCCTGCTCGCTGTAGCGTTAGTGTAGTCTGATTCACTAAAGTGCCGGCTACAAACAAACGTGCTACCTAGTTTTATTTTAAAGTTTGGCCCTTCATCCCGGCGAACCGCTTGAATCCACTTCTTCCTTAGACTAAATTCAGTCGGGAATCCATGAAAACTTAAGTAGGGATGGCGTTGTTTGTTAGATGTACAAAGTGGAACAGAGCAGTGACACCTAGCCTTTGTTTCAGCCATTGTTGAACAGCGCCGGAAGTGTTCATGCACAACAAAGACAAATCCCGCCAATGGAACCCGGAAGCGTGATAATCCCCCATAGAGTTGATTTCTAAAATTGCTGGTTGGGTCATGTGATGTTTAATTCAAACCACATCGTATAACATTTATAGCGCCTAGAAGGGCTGCAATAGTAACTAGGGCCCCATCCTATTATCCCCCCAAGCCCTAGATTTGAGCCCTAGCCCTAGAAGTTGTGGGTTCCCTCGGAGGGGTAGGGTGATCCAATACTTAGGGGCAAGAGAGAGGGCCTATTTCCCCTTAAAGTCCCTTGGCAGCTCGCCAGCTCGGTACCTCACTTACAGCCAAGGGAGTATCACGTATGACCCAGGACACGTTGAGAACTCAGCAAGCGGCTATTTTTCCATGTTTCTCAAACAGTTATACATTATGTTAAATTATTTATCCGTAGACTGGATTTAACTCTACGACCTGAATGTGTAGGTTGTCTTATTTTCGACACAAGGGTGACATTTTCAAACGTGAACGAAAATAGTAGTTGGCTCCTTCCTGTAGTGTAGACACGTCGGTGCTGCGCGTGACGTAGGGGAGCACGTTCACTACGCTAATTTGCATAATATTAATTATAGTGGTGTCACATTTCGTAGGGAACGATCTTGACTATCACTTCACTCTTTATTGTGGAGGGAAGTGTTCTCGTTAAGGGGAGAGGAATGGGACAGGGCCTAGTACTCATCTAACGAAGCAAGGATCAACAATATAAAGTCACTGATTAAAATACTAACAGGTAACTGTTGGAAAAGCGACGAATAACTTCGATACAATTACTAGTAACTCAAATGAGTTTGGCTTCTGGACGCAGTGTTCAAACATAGATACAGAATAGATGGGAATGAGCGCTGGTGGTGGGGAACAGGACGCTCACTTGAAGAGGCCTCCCATGATCATCATCCCCTCCCCCCTCCCCCTCTTCCTCCTCCTCCACCACCACCTCCAACCCCCTCCTCCTCCTTCTTCACCTCCTTGTCCCCCTCCTCCTCTTCCCCTCCCTCCTCTATGATATGTAAACGAGCGGTTATGGTGGGAGCAGGACGCTCCCTTGAAGATGCCTCCCATGACCATCATCTCCCCCAGGCGGGGCTCCACGGTGGGCCACGGGGCGTCCCAGAGAGGGCAGCTCATCGTTGCTGTCCACAGCGTCCACTTCTGGTGGACCAACCCCAAGGAAACATCAACAATCCCCACAGTAAGTAGGTAAGTAAAATCCATTTACAAGGCACATTTAAAAACTGTTTTCATTGGCCAAAGTGCTGTACATGGTGCACCCAAAGGCACATAATAGAACACAGGCCACCTTATATAGGTGGCCTGTTTTCAGACACTGGGTCAAAACCCAAAATATATACACAGTCAATACAAAGACACATTCACAAACATCATGAGCGGGTTTCTTACTTGCAGGAGTGGATGACGTACACCGCGTCGTTTAGGGGTGATGCTGGTCTCTGCGATGTTGGTGGACAGGACGACCTGCAGGAGGCAGGGAACAACAACAGGAGATGGACAGGCAAGGGTGGATTCCAGGCAGCTGGGCAGGCAGAGTAGCACACGGAGTGGATGGCAGGCAGCTACGGGGTTGGTGATCCTGGGCCGAGGACAACGCAGAGAGTTAAAGGTCCCATGACATGCCACCAGGTGTGGTGTGATTAGCCGTTACAAGCCGTTTTGGAAATCGGCCCCTTATGACATCACAGGTGGGCGTGTCCACCTAGATGTGTGCTGGATAGATCAGTCTACTAGCCTACCCAGTGGACTGTAGCAAACGTTGCTCATCTCTCCGTCAAGTTATTAAAGATATGTGCATCTGTTTATGATTTGTATTTGTTAATTAACCATAAAGTTACTATCCATCTCGATGGATCCACATTTTTCTGTATCACATGTAGTCGCATATGTCAGTTTTCACTGTCTATCCCCTACCTGCTCCTTAATCAAATCAGTATTCACTGTCTATCCCCTACCTGCTCCTTAATCACATATATCAGTACTCACTGTCTATCCCCTACCTTCTCCTTAATCACATCAGTATTCACTGTCTATCCCCTACCTGCTCCTTAATCACATATATCAGTACTCACTGTCTATCCCCTACCTTCTCCTTAATCCCATATATCAGTACTCACTGTCTATCCCCTACCTTCTCCTTAATCACATATATCAGTGCTCACTGTCTATCCCTTACCTGCTCCTTGATCTCATATCAGTATTCACTGTAAGTAGCGTTGAAATAATGCGCATCTGTCTGTTAATCAAGCCATGTGTTATTACTTATTGCATGTGGAGCCACTAGGGGGCAGTGAATCCACCTCGATGTAGTTCACCTTCTGGCCAACAAGAATAACGCGAAGGAGACACAAAGTGTGTGTGTGTGTGTGGGTGTGGGTGTGGGTGTGCACCACCTTGCTTTGGTACCTTTCTGAACACCTTCCGGTAAAAGGTGAAACAGTATGAGGAAGGAAAAAACATGAGAAGAATCCAACCCAACAAGATTAATGATTTAACAAAGAGATAATAGAGGAAATAGCCCGGCCTAATAAAGAAAGGAAGAGGACATCAGGAGATGAAGAGGAGGAGGAGGAGGAGGAGGAGGAGGACATCAGGAGATGAAGAGGAGGAAGAGGAGCTGCAGCAGCAGCAGGAGGAGGAGGACCTGACTGACAGGACCTTATTCTAAATATGCTGTTCTGTACCAAACTCAATTAGAATAACAAGTGCTCACAGTTCACACACCTTGCTGCACTGAGTTAGAATTAGGTTTAACCGGAAGTTCACTATTTATCCATGATATATCTGCTGTTAGTATCATGGCAACAGTCTTGATTTTAACTCGACAATTGCAACATTTTGGGAACGGAGTAAAGAAAGGGATTTTAAGGAAACACATTTGAACAAATGGGAAAAACTTTGTCTCTCCATTGTTTTTGTTCCTGTTGGTTCTACGGTGAAGCAGTGAATCAGTGACTGAGTGTCTCTACAGAGACACTCAGTCACTGATGCAGCTCCTTCTTACCCCCTTAACCCTCTCACTGATACAGCATGGAGAGTCTACCGGCTGTCTGAACTATCAAGTATCTCTTTGTTTTTCTCTGTCTGAGCTTTTGGACATCAGAGCTCTCCGTCTGACTCCACATCACTGGGTGGAGTCATGGGACAGCAGCCTATAGGAGGCTAGTCTTAGAGGAGTACAAACAGGGAAGGGAACTGGTCCAACTGGTTGGTTCACAGCAACATTACCTTGTTATGAGTCGGACGGTTTGCTGTGACTCACTTCATTACAGCAGGAAGAAGACTAAGGTACTGTACTCAACTCTGATCCCTGTTATATCATAAATGTTATTCACTTATCACTTAATCACTTATTGTCACTTATATATCATCAATAGGAAGATTGCTATTTTTATGTAAACACGTACTGCGAAAATTATTATTAAATATGTCAGGTAAATTAACAAATGTTTAAACTGTAGTGTCCGTCACTGTTATGAAGTTAATCGGTCACCCTGCTGTTGGTCAGCAGTGGCGGATGATGGCGGATGATACATTATACAGTTGTATTTGGTTGTATACAGTTGTATACGTTATACATCTTTGTAAGTGAAGGTGTTTAAAGATCATCTTGTTCTGGTTCTAGTTCTCTGTGGGCCTTTATCACAGCTCTGGTTGTCATGTCATATGACACGAGGAAGTCCATATATGGTGCTGCCTTCAGAGCGGTTTAACCAGCACAGGGAACAGTTGGTATGATTTCAGCATTGTGAACTTGATTTTGATCAGACACATTTGAAGCCCTTAGAGACCTTCTGAGTGGATTTATGAATAGTTGTTAAAGTTATTAATGAATAGTTATTGGAAACATCTGGACAGCATCTCCACAGCTTTGCTCTTATTGAGAGTGAGAGGGTCTACTGCATCTGCATCTTCGAATGACAACCCTGCCTCTCGTCCACAATAAAGAGACAGCAGCCCCCCAAAAAGCAGCTCACATAAAAACAGAGAGCAAACCAACGCTGAGTTGCCGTAGAAACAATACAGAGTTGTGTTTGTGTCCAGGTCTCCAGTCTACTATGGATGAGGAGAGAGAGGAGGGGTCTCCTACCTCTAAAACCACTCTGTCTGGGAAACATGGCCGCCAGAGCAAAGCTAAGAGGTAAGAAGAGGATCTTACTGTCTGTGACTGTTGTCCTTCTCAGAGCTCAGCACTGATATGTCATGACTCAATCATCAGTCTTAGTAAAAGCTGTGTGTGTGTTGTGTTGAAGAGTGACCGCTCTATGGATTATCCGCATAACTTTAGAGATGGAAATCAGTCTATTGAGAAGAGGTGAGGATTTATCAGATACTATACAACTATATCTATCAGACATCCTTTAATCCTGGTTCTTGATTTTCTAGAAGAGTCCAGAAGGAGAGAGCAGACTCCCCTGGACCCAGCTGTGTCTCCTTGAAGAGCAACTGGTCTATGGATCCTCCTCCTGACCTTAAAGATGGACGCCCCTCCAGAGAGGAGAGGTAGGAGTTTCCAACAAACTAGTAGTTTTACTGACTGATATTTACAATCAGGAAATTTTTGTATTAAAAAGATACTGTGTGTGTGTGTGTGTGTGTGTGCGTGTGTGTGTGTGTGTGTGTGTGTGTGTGTGCACGCACGCTGTCTCCACAGGCGACCACAGGAGAGGTCAAAGGTTACCAGTGCTCAGTCTGTACAGCAGCATCAAGCAGAGCTGATCAAGGTGTGTAAATGAAACAAGACATTTGAATTCAGCTCCAAACAGGGGCGCCGTAAAGGGGGGGGGGGGGGGGAATTCATCATAATCAAGTTAATATATTTCGAGTGAAAATGTTATCTAAAAAACGTAGCAATTTAAACAAACAAGAGGTTTGTTCCTCCATGTTTGGCTAAATGTTCAGTATAGTCCATATATTCCACCTCTCTCTCTTTATTGCATGGTTCAGTCTTGCGTGGATCCAGTTTTCAGCACAGAGTCTTCCACTCGGTCAGCTTACAAGCAGAACAGACGGAGAACAGACTGTCAGTAGTTTGACACGTCGTCGTTGATGTAGAAGTCGTGGTATCAGAAACAGAGAGCTGAGAGGGAGGAAAAGGTCACCCAGTTTATACAAATAAAGGTTTTTATTTATTTACCTTCCTTCCCTATCAATCAAATAGTTCTTCATAAAACATGAAATTCATAAATATGAATCAATAAATGAGGGAGACAGGTGGATGACCCGGGAAGTCTGTTTATTTAGGCCTTCACTAATTTTCTTCTACTTATCAACTATACAGCCAGGGTAGGTCTGTGAATACTGACCCCTAGTGGTGAAAAGTAATAGCAGAGTATGAAGAGAGTCTGTGTCTTTTCTGTCCCATTTTACTGAGGTGTTTAGAGCCAGAGTAACATTACTGGCATCTGACAAACTTTGGGAACAAATTGACCAAAATGTAACGCACCA
Organism: Gadus morhua; assembly: GCF_902167405.1. NCBI lineage: Eukaryota > Metazoa > Chordata > Actinopteri > Gadiformes > Gadidae > Gadus > Gadus morhua. The sequence continues at coordinate 20,014,356 of NC_044070.1, read as the reverse complement.
CTGCATTTCATGAATTTCTCAAGAGGAAAGCCTTTTGCCAGAACAGCAACAGTAATGAGAGATGCCACTCATGTATAGGGCAGGGATAAACGATTATTTTTTAAACGATTAATCTAGAGATAATTTTTTTGATGCATCGATTAATCTAACGATTAATTTTTTCAGTTCGATTTGATTATCGATTTTCTCCCCATTAATTGACTAATAGCAATTTATACATGTTGATTTACATATCTGAATGAAAAAAACATGAATTGCTTAACATTGCAATACATGTTTATTGCCTTTAAATTCCAAAATAAAAGTGCAAAGTAATGCATTCTTAGAAGTCTACGTTGCTCGGTCATCTGGAGCTGCTCTCGGGTGGGGCCTCTTCAGGAGCTGGTGAATTGCCGTGGTGCTAGAATGGAAAGCCGTCTCCATTTTGCAAAGACGACATATCACAGAATCGTTTCCTTTTACATTAAATAATTCCCATACTTTAGAGGAATGAGTGCGTGGAGCCTTGCACTTATGAGAGTCTGAGGAGCCACTCGCGTTGCTACTACGCTCCGGCGCCACCATCTTTGTTTTGGGTTTTTTGAATCGACAAGTATTTTTCACGTCAACGTAATTTATGCGTCGACGACAACGATGACGTTGACGCATTGTCCCAGCCTTACTCATGTACCTCTTACATTCATACATCAATGGTCAATGACAGCAGGCTTAGTATTAGGTAATTAGCAGTACGCTACACTAGAGCTAGTCTATCAATCTATGGGTGGTCAAATGGATTTTCTAGGCTGGTGGGAGGTCTAGGTTGGAGGCCCAATATATTATTTGATAAGGCCCACAATCTCTAGTGGTGCCCCTGGCTCAACATGGGCAATAAAAGCATCTCTTGTGGAGCTCCAGTTTTCCCTCTATAGACCAGGGAGACGTTAATCTAGGACAGATGCTTCTGATGTCCTCGGTTAGTTCAAAGTAAAGTTCTCCTTGATGTTTGTTCTGTTCCAGAGGGCTGAGGAGAACGCACACGCTTTTCTAGACAAGAAGCTGAAGAAGCTCTGGAGGGAACTCTTCTCAGATTACCCACAATGCTCAGAGAGTCAGAGGGAGGACGAGGAGGAGGATGGTAAGAAAGAGGAGCAGAGGAGGCGCGCCATAGAGGGAGTGGTAGACATCACAAAGCTCTGCCTGATGGAGATGAACCAGGAGGAACTGGCCGACAAGCTGGGCAGTGGTAAGATACTCATATATAGGTTAAATGGTTTGATCCAGATATGTAAGGTCATTGTGGGGGTATCAGGTTGACTGGTTTGATCCAGATATGTAGGGTTATTGTGGGGGTATCAGCTTAAAGAATTGTAAACATTAAACTGCAGAACAGCAGAATAACTCTTATTATGTCAGGTTAACAAGTCATTGATACCACTGATACTCAACAACGACAGCACTACTAATAAAGTTATAAGATCCATATAAAGTAGAATTTTGTAATACTTTTTTCTTTACACCAGTAATATTGCTTGGAAATATGAATGGTATGTTTCTTCTGGTTTGGGATTTAGGAGCTGTTGCGGTCCAGTGGCAACATGAACTCAAGGCTCATCTGAAGAAGAAGTTCCACTGTGTGTTTGAGGGAATCGCTAGAGCAGGAGAGCAGAGACCTCTGAATGAGATCTACACAGAGATCTTCATCACAGAGAGAGGCAGTGGAGAGGTCAACAAGGAACACGAGGTCAGACTGATTGAAAAGGCATCCAGGAAAACAGCCAATGAGGAAACACCAATCAGATGTGAAGACATCTTTAAACCTGGACAAGATAAACCAATCAGAACAATAATGACAACCGGAGTGGCCGGCATTGGTAAAACTCTCTTAACCCACAAGTTCACTCTGGACTGGGCAGAAGGCAAAGCCAACCAAGACATAGACTTCGCATTTCTCCTCACTTTCAGAGAGCTGAATTTACTGAAAGGGAAAGAGTTTAGCTTACTGGAACTTCTTCATCAGTTTTCTGTTGAAACCAAAGAATCAGGAATCTACAGATACGACCATGACCAAGTAGTCTTCATCTTGGATGGTCTGGATGAGTGTCGACTTCCTCTGGACTTCCAGAACAACCCGATCTGGACTGATGTCACCGAACCGACCTCAGTGGATGTGCTGCTGACAAACATCATCAGGGGAGTCCTGCTTCCCTCTGCCCGCATCTGGATAACCACACGCCCTGCCGCAGCCAATCAGATCCCTGCTGAGTGTGTTGACATGGTGACAGAGGTGAGAGGGTTCACAGACCCACAGAAGGAGGAGTACTTCAGGAAGAGATTCAGAGAGGGGACAATGGCCACCACAATCATCTCTCACGTCAAGAAATCTCGAAGCCTCCACATCATGTGTCACATCCCAGTCTTCTGTTGGATCACTGCTACAGTTCTAGTGGACTTCTTCAAAACATCCCAGAGAGGAGAAGAGGTGCCCAAGACCGTGACTCAGATGTACAGCCACTTCCTGAGGGTTCAGTCCATACAGGGGGACAGGAAGTATCATGGGCGAGCTGAAACCGATCCACAATGGAGTTCGGAGAGCAGGGAGATCATTGTTTCTCTGGGGAAACTGGCTTTTAACCAGCTGGAGAAAGGCCAGCTGATCTTCTACGAGGCAGACTTGGCAGAGTGTGACATCGATATCAGAGCAGCCTCACTGTACTCAGGAGTGTTCACGCAGATCTTTAAAGAGGAGTGTGGACTGCACCAGGACAGGATGTTCTGCTTCATCCATCTGAGCATCCAGGAGTTTCTGGCTGCCCTTTATGTCTTTCTGTCCTTCATCAACACTGGTGTCAACCTGCTCTCAGAAGAACATCCAACCTCCAGGGAAGCTGAACTCCTTCCCCTCTACCAGAGTGCTGTGGACAAGGCCTTACAGAGTGAGAACGGACACCTGGACTTGTTCCTCCGCTTCTTCCTGGGCCTCTCTCTAGAGACCAATCAGATGCTCCTACAAGGTCTGCTGGGACCAAGAGGAATTAAATTACTGGACAATCTAACAAAAAACGTTCCATCGGGGCAGACAGGAAGGAGGTCACAAATCAATAACCAAATAGTCCATTACATCAAGGAGAAGATAGGTGGAGATCTCTCTCAAGAGAGAAGCATCAATCTGTTCCACTGTCTGAATGAGCTGAATGACACTTCTCTAGTGGAGGAGATCCAACAGTACCTGACATCAGGAAGTCTCTCCACTGAATCTCTCTCCTCTGCTCAGTGGTCAGCTCTGGTCTTCATCGTACTGACATCAGAAGAGCAGCTGGACGTGTTTTACCTGAAGAAATACTCTGCTTCTGACGAGGGTCTTCTGGGGCTGCTGCCATTGGTCAAAGCCTCCAAAACTTCTCTGTAGGTTCACTCATAACATGTATTAACAATACAGCACTATACATAATACTAGAATATAAAAGTTGTAGTAAATTCAGTTGTAGTGCACTAAGAACATGTATTGCAATGCACACAATACAATATATATAATACTAGAATACAAAAGTTACAATAACATACAACATATATCTGTAGGCATACTTATAACATGTTTTACGATACACACTATATACATAATTCTATAAAAGTTATATTATGATAGTTTTCTGTTATAGCATTTTTGTTAGTATCAACATTGTACACCTAATAGGTAACTACCATTTAAAGATCTAATGTATAATCATTTGTTCAACTATCAGAAAAGTCTTTAATCACGGTTCTCAACATGTTCTGTTTTTTTGTGTGAAGGCTGAACAGCTGTAAGCTGTCAGAGAGATGCTGTAAAGCTCTGGCCTCAGTTCTCAGCTCCAACTCCTCTAGTCTGAGAGAGCTGGACCTGAGTAACAATGATCTGCAGGATTCAGGAGTGAAGCTGCTCTCTGCTGGACTGGGGAGTCCACACTGTACACTGGAAACTCTCAGGTCAGTTTTACTAAGTGTAAACAGTTACACCACAAGGTTCGGTTTCAGAAGACTTTTAACTACTGTCCCCTGGTTTGAGAATCACACCTAAATGACGTCAAACTATATCAGATAATAACTCTGTACCTTTGATGACCACATGTATTAGAGTGGTGCCATTGGACATATTACACCTTGTTGTTTATGTGGGATGCGAAAATGAAAACATGAAAAAGTAATCCCAAAGTTGACATTTTCAATTGTAAACACAAAATATAATAAAAGTGCGTTCCCATATTCCCCTGTTAACAGGTCAGTGGTAATTAAACAAATGAAGTTGCAGTATTTGCATCCATCAAAGTTTATCGGTCTAATTAATCCAGCAGCCGGACCAATGTAGACCCTGCCTTGGCTGAACCTCTGAAGCTAAGCAGGTGGGCTTGGTTAGTACTGGATGGGAGACCAACTGGGAACACTGAGCTGCTGCTGGACTGGTGTCGGTTGGTGGCCAGTAGGTGGCACTCTTCCCTCTGGCCAGAGCATAAATCCTGATGCCCCAGTGCAGTGACGGGGACACTGTGCTGTGGAAGGTGCCGTCCTTCGGGGGAGACGTAAAACCGAGGTCCTGACTCACTGAGGTTATTAAAGATCCCAGGGCACTTATCTCCAAAAGAGTAGGGGATTCCCCGAGTCCTGGCTAAAACTGACCAATCAGGCTCATTCATCTGGCCCCCTATTCATCCCTCTGTTTAAATGGCTGATTCTTTAATTCTCTCAGTCCACCTCAAGCTGTGTGTGTAATTGATTGATTGAAATGATTGAAATTCTTTATTGACACATGCACAAACGTAAGCATACAAATTTACAAGTAAAAAGGATAACACATATAAGCCCATGAGCTTATTTCCATTGTGGTCCCTTGGTGGTGCAAGCATGTATACAGGTGTATGTAAGTTTGTGTGTTAAAGATAATGTACATGACAATGGGGTCAACAAAGTAAAATATGACATTCCAATCACACATTCACGATTCATGTGTGGTGAGCGTTCTGGCGCAGATTGGCTGCCATGCATCACCCATGTGGATGCTACACATTGGTGATGGTTAGTGAGGTCCCCCCTTCACTGTAAAGCCCTATATGAAGTCAATGGAAGGGGACTTGAAAAGCGCTATATGAATATATATTTAATTTCAAGTTCAGAAATTTATAATTTCCATAGGAAAAACTCAACAATTTCTATTTTTTGTTGCCATGACTTTATAAGGTCTTTGTTATGTCATAATTTTTTTACAGATATGCTTCATATATTTTTTATCTTCAGAACATCAATTGAAGACATAAAAAACAGAACAAGGTCAAACAATTTAAGATGTAGAAATACAGAACAATATATGTAGAAATACAGAGCAACATAAAACAATTGAATATGAATAAATACAGAACAACATAAAACTATTGATTATGTAGAAATATAGAGCAAATACAGAACAAAAAACGATTGAATATGTAGGAATGCAAAGCAATATAAAAATATTGACTATGTAGAAATACAGAACAGCATAATTGAAAATGTAGATATACAAAGCATCATAAAACGATTGAATATGTAGGAATACAGAGCAACATAAAAACGTTTGAACATGTAGAAATACAGAACAATATGAATCTATTTTATATATAGGACTACAGAATAACCTCAAACGTTTGAATATGTAGAGAAGCAAAACCCCAGAGGGGTTTCATAGTCGTCCTTGTTTTGAAGCCCGGTAAAAGTGTCTGAAGTCAGGAAGGGCAAGTGCCCTTAGTGTTTTAGTTTTTTGTAAATGAGCTTAAGCACATTTATGATGGTTTATCAAAATAAAAGGTTGAATTAATGAATCAATAGTCTTACAGAAGGAAGCATTGGGTCTGATAGAGCGCTGAAGGCCCTCCTTGGCTCCACAGCCCTCTGCTTCGTTAGGTCTGACTCTGTTCACACAGAGTTCAGGATCCCTACGGCCATCAGGGGACTGCTGGAGGAAGTTTGAATGTCCACATTCATCTCCTTGAGCTCACTCCCTGATCCCTGATAGCAGCGAGGAGAGCCGAGGCGCTAGCATCACTGGACGTACTCCCCTCCAGTGTGGCCCCATGGCGGCCCTGTGCTGTTCGTTAGCTACACCATGTTTCTCCTGTGAGCTGGTTTGATCTTTTAAGCACTTTTAATCTCACTTCCTAACATGTTCTTTTTATTGTGTGCAGGCTGAATCGCTGTGGGCTGTCAAAGGGATGCTGTGCAGCTCTGGCCTCAGCTCTCAGCTCCAACTCCTCTAGTCTGAGAGAGCTGGACCTGAGTTCCAATCGTCTACAGGATTCAGGAGTGGAGCTGCTCTCTACTGGACTGGGGAGTCCACACTGTACACTGGAAACTCTCAGGTCAGTTTTACTTAACGTGTAAACAGTTCCGTATCAGGAGACTATTAAAAAACGACTACTTGCCCCTGGTTTGAGGATCAATCCTAAATGTCGTCTAAATATATAACCGAATGACTCAGTACCTTTGCTGACCACGTTTATCAGGGTGGTGGCATTGGACATATTACACCTTGTTGTTTATGTGGGAAAATGAAAAGTTGAAAAGTTATCCAAGAGTTGCCATTGCATCTTTTCAATTATATACGCAAAATATAATAATAGTTCCCTCCCACAATCTCCTGTTAACGGGAGAGTGGGAGTTAAACAAATGAAGTCACAGTATTTGCATCAATCAAAGGGTATAGGTCTACGTAGACTAATTATATTTTTGCGAGCAGCACACGCGCGTGCGTGCGTGCGTGCGTGCGTGCGTGCGGTGTATTGCGTAACTGCTTTAAACCTGGTCTCCCGTCGGGTCATTCCTGTGCTGCTCGCCACATTATAATTAGTCTACATAGACCTATAACCTTTGATTGATGCAAATACTGTGACTTCATTTGTTTAAAGGGGACATATGCCATCTATCCGTCATACATCTAGGTGGACACGCCCACCTGTGATGTCAGAAGCTGCACAGTTTCAAAACAGCTTGTTTTGGCTAATCACACTCACACCTGGTGGTGTAATATGTCTCCTTTAAACATATGTAGTCACAGTATTTGCATCAATCTAAGGTTATAGGTCTACGTAGACTGATTATATAGTGGCGAGCAGCACAGGAATGACCCGACAGGAGACCAGGGCCCCGTTTCCCGAAGAATTGTTAGCCTAAGTGGTTTGTGAAGTTCGATGTACGAGCATCGTACAGTTTTCACACCGTTTCCCGAAAGCATCGTTGCGTAACGAACGTCAGGAAAACACTCATAGCTAACGAGGGCTCCAGGGGTGCTCGTAGGGTGCTAAGAGCATCGTTACTATAGCCTCAGAGGAGTCACCTGCTGGACATTCAGTGGTATTGGATGTGTTTTATTAAAACACATCCAATACCGCAGAATGTCCAGCTGGCACCATTTCGCGATACCCCCAAAACAGTGGTTGCCGCCAATATATTACTCATAGACTACTGTAAGATTTAAAAAGCAAAGACCGAGACAGAGTCAACAACAACATAATTTATTGCAGCAATTTAAAATTCCAAAAATAAATGCGCAGCCGAAATGTACCGATCAAACGCCACGTCCCAAGGCAACCCTCTCACATGGCATATAATACAATCAAATGATTCCATTGGTCTTGTGTGGGAGGTCGCTTTCGAGCTAAACTTGCTGTCTCCCTCTGATTTTAATTCAACCATTGTGGTTGGTCTTCGTATTGATTAATGACAGAAGACATACTGTACATGAATCATGCTGAGACCAGCGGGTGTCGGAGAATTTCTGCAGGCGTTTTTTATTGCGATTGTTTGCCATAAAGCACTGTAGGTGCTTCGGTGAGGCTGTGTTGAAGTTCATTATTAATTGGACCGTGTCTAGACAGTAATGAACATCCCTGAAATTTAGGTTCGCAAGATCCTTTGTGAGAATGATCAAGCTTGGATCCATCGTTATCGCGAAACGGGGCCCAGGTTTTAAAACACACACACACACACACACACACACACACACACACACACACACACACACACACACACACACACACACACACACACACACAACGCCCTTGGTGGCTTCCCCCCGAGCCTCCCAGGATCCTTTGCGGCACCCGGACACGGTGACCACGGCCGTGATCACCACAATATCATTTACAGAAGAATAATGTATCATCATTTTTATATAACTATCAGAAAAGAAAAGATTCTGATAGCTAACTATCAGAAAAGTCGTCTAAACCATTAAATCAGGGTTCCTAACATGTTCTGTTCATCGTGTGCAGGCTGATTGGCTGTCATCTGTCAGAGCGATGCTGTGAAGCTCTGGCCTCAGTTCTCAGCTCCAACTCCTCTAGTCTGAGAGAGCTGGACCTGAGTAACAATGATCTGCAGGATTCAGGAGTGAAGCTGCTCTCTGCTGGACTGGGGAGTCCACACTGTACACTGGAAACTCTCAGGTCAGTTTTACTCAATGTGCAAACCTTTACAGCACAAGAATCTTTATAATAAAAAGCAACAAAAAAACTTCAATAAAGACATTTAATGTAGAGATTTCAGCCGATGAAGTCAAAATTCACACCCCTAAATAATATCTCTGTGCAAGAATAACTCAACATATTTATATTGTTGTTGCCATGACAGTATAAGTTGAATGTTATATGAGTACAGTTTACTATTTTCTATTATTATTATTCTACCTATACACATGTAGTCAGGCTTTTTTTAAAGCTTATTATTAGAATTTAAATATAAATATGTTAATGTTAATGTTAATATATATATTAACATTGGCATAACTTATTTTTCAATTATGAAAAATGTTAAAGACATAAACACAGTAACATGGTCTTTTTATTTTGTGTGTGAAGGCTGAATGTCTGTCATCTGTCAGAGAGATGCTGTGAAGCTCTGGCCTCAGTTCTCAGCTCCAACTCTTCTCGTTTGAGAGAGCTGGATCTGAGTACCAATGATCTGCAGGATTCAGGAGTGAAGCTGCTCTCTGCTGGACTGGGGAGTCCACACTGTACACTGGAAACTCTCAGGTCAGGGTTAGGGTTAAACGTGTCTTTGGGTTTGTTTAAGAGAAAGGGATGATCCAGGACTAGGTGGGCTGTGATCTAAAGGAACAGACGACACGTGTCTAACGCCCAGTTCAGACCAAAGATTAGCCTCGCAACGACTTGCAACTCGCAACTCCTTCCATCTCCTTGCGACGAGACGGGCTGCGACGTTCTAAAAATGGGGCAGTTCAAACTGCTGCGCCGGGCGGCGCGTCAGGTGGTTTCCCTAGCAACTGTGAACGCTCTGGCACAGCTGAGAGCCACAACAGCATCAGCATCAGGCTAAAAAGTAGCCTAACTTAGGTTTGCGATTAGGTTGCTTGAGCTAGCACCCCAATTTACCCTCCCGGACCCTACACACACATTGGCGGTTTGTTGGGTTTCATTCTGATGTAAATGCGACGGCTCCGCGGTTCCGGGGGGGCGGGGGCTTGGGTAGAGGTGTTCCTGCGCTGTCTCCACAGAGACAACGCAGCGATATCATCATGAGCAGTTCTAACTGGAGAGAAAGTGACACGCGAGCTGCTGATCATGTAAACGCATTAAACAAAGGAGTTAAAAGATGGTGCAATCTACGAGAGAGACACAGAGGAACTGTCCATAAAAAAACAAGTGGTCAGGAAATTAAAGAATATGTTGGCGTTTTTGCACTAAATAGTTAATCGCGTTTGCAGCCTACGCTCAGATGTGAACTCATTCTTGCATGCGGGTGTCTTCATTCATAAAAAAATAAGAACTTTTGGGAGTATGCAAATTATTCTAAAGAGGTCTAGACCCTTTGCGCAACCCGCCTTCTCAAGTGAATCATGGAAGCCTGCGTCGTGAAGAGCGGGGGATTTGACCCCCTCGGTTTTACACAGGAAACTTGAGGTAAGACGGTGAAATCACCGGGTGTACCAAGCCGCGACCGTACCGGCTTGGCAGTGTAAAAAAAGCCTGAAAAGAAGAAGACGGCGAGTTCGAAAGCCGAGAATATGGAGCCGCAACGCATACTTCAGCGGCAGAAACAGGGTGCCTACGCCAATCTTTGTAGAGAGATTTCTATTTGCAAAAACAGAATTTGTGTGTAAAGGGGGGGGACTTGGCTATATTCTCGCCTTCCTACTTTGTAAAGCGCATTGTAGGCCTGTTGCTTTTGGGCCGATACTGCGCCCATTCCTTGATTCGTTCTGCCGCAGCACTCCAAACAATTAATTGTATTCCAATGTTCGTCCAATCCACTCCAATAGTGGTCCTGCATTGAGTTGAAATCCAACTCTAATGAATATATGGTCCAGTTTTAAGTTTCAAGAATATTTATACATTCCCAGGGCATGTTAAATGAGTGCATGCCATGCCACTCATAACACACTTGTAAAATGCAGTCGTCAATTGATGGAATGGGTTATTTCATACATCATCACAAACAAAATTTGGATTTAATCATTAAATTACAGATAAATAATACTGAAATGGCCACTTTTTGGTTGAACACATTTGAAGGAAATAATTACAATCCCCCAATGTTGACCTGAAGTTGGGGTTAGGGTCACGCTGCTGCAACTCTTCCCCTGCGACGTTCCAAAACAGCCTCGTTGCGAGGTGAATCTTTGGTCTGAACTGGGCTTAAGATCCCCACCAGAATGATTCAGCATCATTATTCATTTGTAGGCTGGGGTCAACATGTCAGTGGAGCACAGATGGGAGGAGGGAGGCCAAGAGGTCAGAGGAGGAACAGAACTTTACAGGACGAGGATTTTAGGAACATCATTTTTTTTTGCTAGTGTGTTAGGAATTATCAGGTTATTCTAGCTGACAGAACACTGGCCAGCTGATGTGAGGATGAGGGTTAGGGGTTGCTGTCTGTATGTTATGGATGTTATGTGTTATATGTTTTGTAACTCTGAGGAGTTGCCATTAGTGTAGACATGAGGCTCGGTGATGGTGGCTCTAGACGGGCTGTGATCTGAATTAAATCATAAAGCTTTAAATTGTCCATCATATGGAATTAATACTTTATTAATCTGTTTACTTCAGTAAGAACTATTCTCATCCAGATAGAATAAATAAAGGTGTGTGTGTGTGTGTGTGTGTGTGTGTGTGTGTGTGTGTGTGTGTGTGTGTGTGTGTGTGTGTGTGTGTGTGTGTGTGTGTGTAGGTTGTCTGGCTGCCTGGTCACACAGGAAGGCTGTGCTTCTCTGGCCTCCGCTCTGAGCTCCAACCCTTCCCATCTGACAGAGCTGGACCTGAGCTACAATCACCCAGGAGACTCAGGAGCTGCGCTGCTCTCTGCTGGACTGGAGGATCCACACTGGAGACTGGACACTCTCAGGTATGGAGAGGACAGCTCACCATTCATAGACAATGTCTCCTACAAGGATTCAACCCTCTGCTAGATGAAGTGGTTTGAAAAGGCAGCTGTAACTTATGTTGTGTAGAAAGTGATGAAGACGGCAGATGATGAAGGTGAATGTTTCATGCTGCTCTCACTTTGTTTCCCCCCCAGTGTGGAGCACGGTGAAGTGTGGAGGCTGAAACCAGCTCTAAAGAAGTGTAAGTGTCTGTTTGATTCATCACAACGCACACTGACTATTGAGCTGGAAAGTCCATCCACACAGCAGGAGGTGACGTCTGTTCATTCAGATATCTGGGAATGAAGCTGATGACTGACATCATGTATCTTACATATATAAACATTAACATAATTGCTGTGATTATATCATGAGTGATGATTTTACAACATTGGACATAACACCATAATAATCAGGATACTGTTAATCATAATTACATGTCTACATTATATTCAAAAACTATTAAATTATACTATCATCTTGTCACTATTATAATAATCATAATTTTGTTTTAATTCCTGTCATTACATTAGCTATGGCACATAATAATCATATTAACATGTTTTGAATGATGCATGTGTTTCACCTTAGATTTAAATTAGAGCTGGTGATGCTGTTTATTTAATAATGATGACGATGATGATTATAATTAATAATATTGATTTAGCAGCCTAATCGTGTTTCTCCCGTCAGATGCCTGTGAACTCACACTGGACCCAAACACAGCCAACGGACAACTCTCTCTGTCTGAGGACAGCAGGAAGGTGACGCTGGTTGAAGAGGACCAGTCGTATCCGGATCACCCAGAGAGGTTTGACTCCTACCCCCAGGTGTTGTGTAGAGAGGGGCTGCCTGGCCGCTGCTACTGGGAGGTAGAGTGGGGAGGAGAGGTTGATATAGGAGTGGCATACAGAGGAATGAAAAGGAGAGAAGGGGGTAATGACGGCGTGCTTGGATTGAACAACAAGTCCTGGAGTCTTGTTTGTGATGACGACAATGCTGCTGCTGTCTACACTGCCTATCACAACGGTAGTAGAACAGCCATACGTCTCCCCCCCCCTCGCTCTAACAGAGTAGGAGTGTATCTGGACCGGCCCGCTGGCTCTCTGTCCTTCTACAGAGTGTCCCCAGGTGGAGGAGGGTCCTCAGACACACTGACACACATCCACACCTTCCAGGCCTCCTTCACCCAGGAGGTCCTCCTCCCTGGGTTTATGTTAGATAAGAGTGGTTCAGTGTCTCTGGGAGTGTCCATTGTAGATACACAAACACACACACAGACCCAAAAAAAGAATAGAAAAGCACGCACATGTACACAGTCATAAACACACCCAAACCAACAAACACATATGTACATAGAAATTAACACACACGCACACAAACACATACACACACAAACGTATACAGACTTCAGTGTTTCCCACAGACCAAGGACCAATGTGTGGTGCGCGGGGGGGGGGGGGGGGCGACACAGCACGGCGACGCGGCCGTCAGTGAGTGTGCATGTAACTCTGCGTTTACATGCGGACACATCTGATCCGCATAGATGTGGAAGAACAGCTCAATCGGAATAGAAAAGTATCATATATATACGCCTCAATCGGTTCGGAATAGAATTCTATGCGGAGTATGAGAGGTGGTGTAGTCCGCTTTGGGGTTTAACTTGGAGCAGCTGCAGTAGTTCGCAATTGGTCCACTCCGTCTGTACTTTAATGCACACCGAACCTTACCGCTGTCAAGGAAATTGGATTTATTGCCTGATTCACGTCTTTGTTATTATCACTCCGTAGTGCTATGCAGAGATGAATGGACGGAACGATTTTTAGATTTCCAAATCGCGTTATAAAAAAAATATATATATATATATATAAAAAAAAAAAAAAAAAGGACACAATCAATTCGTGGCGTTCGATCTTGATTCTGTGGCGCCGCGCCACACAATGGTCTATGTATGGGAAACACTGGACTTAATCACACACACACACACACACACACACACAGAGACAGACTTATTTACACAGACATGCACACACACACACACATCGTTCATGGATCTAAACCCACAGCAGGTCTGTGTTCCGGTGGTAAGCAGCAGGTAACATCAGTGTCTCTCGTGGTTCATCTCTCAGCCCTCTCTGTGTTCAGCTGGGCTGCTGAGCGTCAGATTAGAGGGGGCCGCTTGGGTCTGGGGGGTCCTCACAGTCCTGACGTTGTTGAGGACCAGCTGTTAGGGGGACGTTTGAATACCTGTGGACCCATGGACGTACCTGTAGTGCATCGGGTTGTTGAGCAGCAGCTGTTGGTGCTCTGAGGGGTCAACCCGTTCAGTGGAAGTACAACACTTTGTGATTGATTTAATTACTCCACTGAACTCCAAATGCTGCATTTTATTGGGCTTCTGGAAGGTTCAGCATAAACCATGAAAGGAAGATCTTCTTTTGGGTTAAGCAGGTTGTACAAAGATTTACTTTCTAAGGTAAAATGTGTTTTAAAGGAATCCAAAATCAGTTTATATTTTGCCATGCCTGACATGGAACGTGATTTAAAGCAGATTTAACAACATAATCATGAATGATGATAAGAGTTCTATGGGAAAGGGTAACGATGTTGTAAATTACTTTAAACGGAAGATCGTTTCTTTGTGTTCTGTTGGGAAGTCAACATATTCAGTCATTAAAGATGCCATATGATTTGTAATTGTTCATAAATCATAATGTTAATAAACTACTCAGTGGGTCAAATGAACGTTCTCGTGTGTTCAGACGATTCTTCCCGTTAGTTCAGTTGAAATCCTCCAAGTCTTCTGGAGACGTTACCTCCAACACAACAGTGGAGCCTCCATTCACCCCTTCATCAGTGTGTGGAGATGTTATTACCACACACAACAGCGGAGTCTGACTTTTTTAACCGCACACGCATATACAAAAACAAAAAGTAAGTAAAAAGGTGGCGAGCCTATCTGGCGAGCTAACCAGCTAGGCAGAGCCTAGCCTATCTGGCGAACTCTGCTGTCTGATTGGTTCAGAGACAGCAGGCCTGTGGTAATGCATCAGGCTCTTAGATGGTATTTCACGTTACATGGTACAGAGGTTTCCTTACGTCCTCATCTCCTCCCTCCTCACCCTAGCTGGATGCACTCCTCCAGGTAGTACCACACACACACACACACACACACACACACACACACACACACACACACACACACACACACCAGAAGTGAAGACTAGAATGGAGTTGATTTCTAAAATTGCTGGTTTGGTTGATTAATTGATGTGTTGTTTAATTCAAACCACATTGTATAAAATGTATAGCGCCTAGAAGGGCTGCAATAGTAACTAGGGCCCCATCCTATTATTCCCCCTAGCCCTAGATTCGAGCCCTAGCCCTAGAAGTTGTGCGTTCCCTCGGAGGGTTAGGGTGATCCAATACTTAGGGGCAAGAGAGAGGGCCTATTTCCCCTTAAAGTCCCTTGGCAGCTCGCCAGCTCGGTACCTCACTTACAGCCAAGGGAGTATCACGTATGACCCAGGACACGTTGAGAACTCAGCAAGCGGCTGGTTTTCCATGTTTCTCAAACAGTTATACATTATGTTAAATTATTTATCCTTAGTCTGGATTTAACTCTACGATCTGAATGCGTAGGTTGTCTTATTTTCGACACAAGGGTGACATTTTCAAACGTGAATGAAAATAGTAGTAGGCTCCTTCCTGTAGTGTAGACACGTCGGTGCTGCGCGTGACGTAGGGGAGCACGTTCACTACGCTAATTTGCATAATATTAATGATAGTGGTGTCACATTTCATAGGGAACGATCTTCACTATCACTTCACTCTTTATTGTGGAGGGAAGTGTTCTCGTTAAGGGGAGAGGAATGGGACAGGGCCTAGTACTCATTTAACGAAGCAAGGATCAACAATATAAAGTCACTAATTAAAATAGTAACAGGTAACTGTTGGAAAAGAGACGAGTAACTTCAATACAAGCACTAGTAACTCAAATGAGTTTGGCTTCTGGACGCAGTGTTCAAACAGAGATACAGAATAGACGGGAATGAGCGCTGGTGGTGGGGAACAGGACACCCACTTGAAGAGGCCTCCCATGATCATCATCACCTCCCCCTCCCCCTCTTCCTCCTCCACCACCACCTCCACCGCCTCCTCCTCCTTCTTCACCTCCTTGTCCCCCTCCTCCTCTTCCCCTCCCCCTCCTCTATGATATGTAAACGAGCGGTTATGGTGGGAGCAGGACGCTCCCTTGAAGATGCCTCCCATGACCATCATCTCCCCCAGGCGGGGCTCCACGCTGGGCCACGGGGCGTCCCAGAGAGGGCAGCTCGTCGTTGCTGTCCACAGTGTCCACTTCTGGTGGACCAACCCCAAGGAAACATCAACAATCCCCACAGTAAGTAAGTAAGTAAAATCCATTCATAAGGCACATTTAAAAACTGTTTTCATTGGCCAAAGTGCTGTACATGGTGCAACCAAAGGCACATAATAGAACACAGGCCACCTTATATAGGTGGCCTGTTTTCAGACACTGGGTCAAAACCCAAAGTATATACACCGTCAATACAAAGACACATTCAGAAACATCATGACCGGGTTTCTTACTTGCAGGAGTGGATGACGTACAGCGCGTCGTTGAGGGTGATGCTGGTCTCTGCCATGTTGGTGGACAGGACGACCTGCAGGAGGCAGGGAACAACAACAGGAGATGGACAGGCAAGGGTGGATTCCAGGCAGCTGGGCAGGCAGAGTAGCACACGGGGTGGATGGCAGGCAGCTACGGGGTTGGTGATCCTGGACCGAGGACAACGCAGAGATTTAAAGGTCCCATGACATGCCACCAGGTGTGGTGTGATTAGCCGTTACAAGCCGTTTTGGAAATCGGCCCCTTATGACATCACAGGTGGGCGTGTCCACCTAGATGTGTGCTGGATAGATCAGTCTACTAGCCTACCCAGTGGACTGTAGCAAACGTTGCTCATCTCTCCGTCAAGTTATTAAAGATATGTGCACCTGTTTATGATTTGTATTTGTTAATAAACCATAAAGTTACAATCCATCTTGATGGATCCAAATTTTTCTGTATCACATGTAGTCGCATGTGTCAGTATTCACTCTCTATCCCCTACCTGCTCCTTAATCACATCAGTACTCACTGTCTATCCCCTACCTGCTCCTTGATCTCATATCAGTATTCACTGTCCATCCCCTACCTGCTACTTAATCACATCAGTATTCATTGTCTATCCCCTACCTGCTCCTTAATCACATATATCAGGACTCACTGTCTATCCCTTACCTGCTCCTTGATCTCATATCAGTATTCACTGTAAGTAGCGTTGAAATAATGCGCATCTGTCTGTTAATCAAGCCATGTGTTGTTACTTATTGCATGTGGAGCCACTAGGGGGCAGTGAATCCACCTCGGTGTAGTTCACCTTCTGGCCAACAAGAATAACGCGAAGGAGACACAAAGTGTGTGTGTGTGTGTGTGTGTGTGTGTGTGTGTGTGTGTGTGTGTGTGTGCGTGTGCGTGTGTGCGCGCGCGCGTGCGTGCGCGTGCGTGCGTGCGTGCGTGTGCGTGCGTGCACCACCTTGCCCCGGTACCTTCTGAACACCTTCCGGTAAAAGGTGAAACAGTATGAGGAAGGAAAAAACAAGAGAAGAATCCAACCCAACAAGATTTGTGATTTAACAAAGAGATAATAGAGGGAATAGCCCGGCCTAATAAAGAAACATAACCCATTATAAATGATCAAATTACATTACTGTCTGCTCTCCTTTACTGGTGTTTATAACCTTTAATGCGATTTTCCATTTGGGTCACATTATAATCGTTGTCGTGTTGTTCATGTCTGCTTCTGAATAATGAATGGCAATCAAATTGTGCACTTTTATGCCAACAAGTATGGAAGTATGGTGTTTCTGTGGGTTTGTGCGTGTTTTGTGTGTGCGCGTGTGTGTCTGTGTGTGTGTGTGTGTGTGTGTGTCTGTGCGTGTGGTCCCTATAAAGTCCACATGAAGACTAAAGACTATATGATCAGGGGTCAATTTATATTGTCAATATATTGACAATATATATTGAGCTCTCTGTCTGACTCCACATTACTGGGTGGAGTCATGGAACAGCAGCCTATAGGAGGCTAGTCTTAGAGGAGTACAAACAGGGAAGGGAACTGGTCCAACTGGTTGGTTCACAGCAACATTACCTTGCTATGAGTCGGTTTGGTGTGACTCACTTCATTACAGCAGGAAGAAGAATAAGGTACTGTACTCAACTCTGATCCCTGATGCATCATAAATGTTATTCACTTATCACTTAATCACTTATATATCATCAATAGGAAGATTGCTATTTTTATGCAAACATGTACTGCTAAACATTATTATTAAATATGTCAAGTAAATGAACAAATGTTTAAACTGTAGTGTCCGTCACTGTTATGAAGTTAATCGGTCACACTGCCTGTTGGCAGAAAGAATTAAACTTTAATTTTCTTATTAGAAAATGTGGCCCATTCTAAAAATATGCAGTTATATATGCATTGTTATGTTGTTAATATTATTATTATGAGTATTATTATGATTACGAGGTGCGGAGAATACATTATACAGTTGTAATTGGTTGTATACAGTTGTATGCATTATACATCTTGGTAAGTGAAGGTGTTTAGAGATCATCTTGTTCTGGTTCTTGTTCTCTGTGGGCCTTTATCACAGCTCTGGTTGTCATGTCATATGACACGAGGAAGTCCATATATGGTGCTGCCTTCAGAGCGGTTTAACCAGCACAGGGAACAGTTGGTATGATTTCAGCATTGTGAACTTGATTTTGATCAGACACATTTGAAGCCCTTAGAGACCTTCTGAGTGGAATGATGAATAGTTGTTAAAGTTATTAATTAATAGTTATTAAATAGTTATTGGAAACATCTGGGCAGCATCTCCACATATTTGCTCTTATTGAGAGTGAGAGGGTCTATGAATCTGCATCTTGGAATGACCACCTTGCCTCTCAGCCACAGTAAAGAGACAACAGCCCCCCAAAAAGCAGCTCACATAAAAACAGAGAGCAAACCAACACTGAATTGCCGTAGAAACAATCTGTAGTTGTGTTTGTGTCCAGGTCTCCAGTCTACTATGGATGAGGAGAGAGAGGAGGGGGCTCCTACCTCTAAAACCACTCTGTCTGGGGAACATGGCCGCCAGAGCAAAGCTAAGAGGTAAGAAGAGGATCTCTCTGTCTGTGACTGTTGTCCTTCTCAGAGCTCAGCACTGATATCTCATGACTCCATCATCAGTCTTAGTAAAAGCTGTGTGTGTGTTGTGTTGAAGCCCAGAGCAGCGGGAGAGAGCAGACTCCCCTGGACCCAGCTGTGTCTCCTTGAAGAGTGACCGCTCTATGGATAATCCTTCTAACTTTAGAGATGGAAATCAGTCTATTGAGAAGAGGTGAGGATTTATCAGATATTATACAACTATATCTATCAGACATCCTTTAATCCGGGTTGTTGTTTTTGTAGAAGAGTCCAGAAGGAGAGAGCGGACTCCCCTGGACCCAGCTGTGTCTCCTTGAAGAGCGACCGCTCTATGGATTGTCCTCCTGGACTTAAAGATGGACGCCCCTCCAGAGAGGAAGGGTAAGGATTTGTCAAAGATGATAAAACTACAGCATCTATCAAACATCCATAAATCCTGGTTCTTGTTTTTCTATAAGAAACCAGAAGGAGAGAGCGGACTCCCCTGGACCCAGCTGTGTCTCCATGAAGAGCGACCGGTCTATGGATCGTCCTCCTGGACTTAAAGATGAACACCCCTCCAGAGAGGAGAGGTAGTAATTTCCAACAAACTAGTAGTTTTACTGACTGATATTTACAATTCAGGAAATATTTGTATTAAAAATATACTGTGTGTGTGTGTGTGTGTGTGTGCGTGTGTGTGTGTGTGTGTGTGCACGCACGCTGTCTCCACAGGCGACCACAGGAGAGGTCAAAGGTTACCAGTGCTCAGTCTGTACAGCAGAATCAAGCAGAGCTGATCAAGGTGTGTAAATGAAAAACTACATTTGACTTCAGCTCTAGACAGGGGTGACCTAAGGGGGGTGGGGGGGTAGTAGTCTATATATTCCACCTCTCTCTCTTTATTGCATGGTTCAGTCTTGCGTGGATCCAGTTTTCAGCACAGAGTCTTCCACTCGGTGCCCTTACAAGCAGAACAGACGGAGAACAGACTGTACAATAGAACAGTCAGTAGTTTGACACGTCGTCGTTGAGGTAGAAGTCGGGGTATCAGAAACAGAAACCTGAGAGGGAGGAGCAGGGCCAACAGTTGGTCACCCAGTTTATACAAATAAAGGTTTTTATTTATTCCCCTTCCTGTGGTGCCCGTTATCACGGAGCTACCTAGTGAATCATAGTATCTTATATCAATCAAATTGTTCTTCATCAAACATGAAATTCATGAATATGAATCAATGAATGAGGTAGACAGGTGGATGAACCGGGAAACTGTTTACTGAGGCCTTCACTAATTTTCTTCTACTTAGGTAGGTCTGAATACTGACCCCTAGTGGTGAAAGGTAATGGCAGAGTATGAAGACAGTCTGTGTCTTTTCTGTCCCATTTTACTGAGGTGTTTAGAGCCAGTGTAACATTACTGGCATCTGACAAACTTTGGGAACAAATTTACCAAAATATAAAGCACCACTGAATTTCATGAATTTCTCAAGAGGAAAGCCTTTTGCCAGAACAGCAACAGTAATGAGAGATGCCACTCATGTACCTCTGACATTCATACATCAATGGTCAATGACAGCAGGCGAGGTATTGGGTAATTAGCAGTACGCTACACTAGAGCTAGTCTATCAATCTATGGGTGGTCAAATGGATTTTCCAGGCTGGTGGGTGGTCTAGGTTGGAGGCCCAATATATTATTTGATAAGGCCCACAATCTCTAATGGTGCCCCTGGCTCTACATGGGCAATAAATGCATCTCTTGTGGAGCTTATAGTCTCCAGTTTTCTCTCTTTAGACCAGGGAGACCTACATCTAGG
Source organism: Gadus morhua (assembly GCF_902167405.1). Lineage (NCBI taxonomy): Eukaryota > Metazoa > Chordata > Actinopteri > Gadiformes > Gadidae > Gadus > Gadus morhua. Next base: position 19,993,939 of record NC_044070.1, on the reverse strand, counting down.
ACAGATGCTTCTGATGTCCTCAGTTAGTTCAAAGTAAAGTTCTCCTTGATGTTTGTTCTGTTCCAGAGGGCTGAGGAGAACGCACACGCTTTTCTAGACAAGGAGCTGAAGAAGCTCTGGAGGGATCTCTTCTCAAATTACCCACAATGCTCAGAGAGTCAGAGGGAGAAGGAGGAGAAGCTGGATGATAAGAACGAGGAGCAGAGGAGGCGCGCCATAGAGGGAGTGGTAGACATCACAAAGCTCTGCCTGATGGAGATGAACCAGGAGGAACTGGCCGACAAGCTGGGGAGTGGTAAGATACTCATATATAGGTTAAATGGTTTGATCCAGATATGTAGGGTCATTGTGGGGGTATCAGGTTGAATGGTTTGATCCAGATATGTAGGGTTATTTTGGGGGTATCAGCTTAAAGAATTTTTAACTTTAAACTGCAGATCAACAGCAGAATACCTCAGTGGAAGAGAAGCACCACTATCTTGTTATGTCAGGTTAACAAGTCAATGATACCACTGATACTCAACAACGACAGCACTACTAATAAAGTTATAAGATCCATATAAAGTAGAATTTTATAATACTTTTTTCTTTACACCAGTAATATTGCTTGGAAATTTCAATGGTATGTTTCTTCTGGTTTGGGATTTAGGAGCTGTTGCGGTCCAGTGGCAACATGAACTCAAGGCTCATCTGAAGAAGAAGTTCCACTGTGTGTTTGAGGGAATCGCTAGAGCCGGAGAGCAGAGACCTCTGAATGAGATCTACACAGAGCTCTTCATCACAGAGAGAGGCAGTGGAGAGGTCAACAAGGAACATGAAGTCAGACTGATTGAAAAGGATTCCAGGAAGCAAGCCAACGAGGAAACACCAATCAGATGTGAAGACCTCTTTAAACCCTTACCTGGACAAGATAAACCAATCAGAACAATAATGACAACCGGAGTGGCCGGCATTGGTAAAACTCTCTTAACCCACAAGTTCACTCTGGACTGGGCAGAAGGCAAAGCCAACCAAGACATAGACTTCGCATTTCTCCTCACTTTCAGAGAGCTGAATTTACTGAAAGGGAAAGAGTTTAGCTTACTGGAACTTCTTCATCAGTTTTCTGTTGAAACCAAAGAATCAGGAATCTACAGATACGACCATGACCAAGTAGTCTTCATCTTGGATGGTCTGGATGAGTGTCGACTTCCTCTGGACTTCCAGAATAACCCGATCTGGACTGATGTCACCGAGCCAACCTCAGTGGACGTGCTGCTGACAAACATCATCAGGGGAGTCCTGCTTCCCTCTGCCCGCATCTGGATAACCACACGCCCTGCCGCAGCCAATCAGATCCCTGCTGAGTGTGTTGACATGGTGACAGAGGTGAGAGGGTTCACAGACCCACAGAAGGAGGAGTACTTCAGGAAGAGATTCAGAGAGGGGACAATGGCCACCACAATCATCTCTCACGTCAAGAAATCTCGAAGCCTCCACATCATGTGTCACATCCCAGTCTTCTGTTGGATCACTGCTACAGTTCTAGTGGACTTCTTCAAAACATCCCAGAGAGAAGAGGTGCCCAAGACCGTGACTCAGATGTACAGCCACTTCCTGAGGGTTCAGTCCATACAGGGGGACAGGAAGTATCGTGAGAGAGCTGAAACAGATCCACACTGGAGTTCGGAGAGCAGGGAGATCATTGTTTCTCTGGGGAAACTGGCTTTTAACCAGCTGGAGAAAGGCCAGCTGATCTTCTACGAGGCAGACTTGGCAGAGTGTGACATCGATATCAGAGCAGCCTCAGTTTACTCAGGAGTGTTCACCCAGATCTTTAAAGAGGAGTGTGGACTGCACCAGGACAGGATGTTCTGCTTCGTCCATCTGAGCATCCAGGAGTTTCTGGCTGCCCTTTATGTCTTTCTGTCCTACATCAACACTGGTGTCAACCTGCTCTTAGAAGAACAGCCAACCTCCAGGGATGCTGAACTCCTCCTCCTCTACCAGAGTGCTGTAGACAAGGCCTTACAGAGTGAGAACGGACACCTGGACTTGTTCCTCCGCTTCCTCCTGGGCCTCTCTCTAGAGACCAATCAGATGCTCCTACAAGGTCTGCTGGGACCAAGAGGAAGTAAATTACTGGGCAATCTTACTAAAAAAGATCCACCGGGACAGACAGGAAGGAGGTTACAAATCAATAACCAAATAGTCCATTACATCAAGGAGAAGATAGGTGGAGATCTCTCTCAAGAGAGAAGCATCAACCTGTTCCACTGTCTGAATGAACTGAATGACTGTTCTCTAGTGGAGGAGATCCAACAGTACCTGTCATCAGGAAGACTCTCCACTGAATCTCTCTCCTCTGCTCAGTGGTCAGCTCTGGTCTTCATCGTACTGACATCAGAAGAGCAGCTGGACGTGTTTTACCTGAAGAAATACTCTGCTTCTGACGAGGGTCTTCTGGGGCTGCTGCCATTGACCAAAGCCTCCAAAACATCTCTGTAGGTTCACTCATAACATGTATTAAGAATACAGCACTATACATAATACTACAATATAAAAGTTATATTAAATTACAAAACATCTCTGACGGTGGACTAAGAACATGTATCGAATGCAAACAATAGAATATACATAATACTAGAATACAAAAGTTATAATAACATACAATATATATCTGTAGGCATACTTATAAAATGTTTTACGATGCACACTATATACATAATTCTATAAAAGTAATATGATACAGTTTTCAGAACTACAAAACAACTGTTATAGCATTTTTGTTAGTATCAACATTGTACACCTAATATGTAACTACCATTTCAAGATCTAATGTATAATCAGTTGTTCAACTATCAGAAAAGTCTTATAAAACATTTAATCACGGTTCTCAACATGTTCTGTTTTTTTGTGTGAAGGCTGAACAGCTGTCATCTGTCAAAGAGATGCTGTAAAGCTCTGGCCTCAGTTCTCAGCTCCAACTCCTCTAGTCTGAGAGAGCTCGACCTGAGTACCAATGATCTGCGGGATTCAGGAGTGAAGCTGCTCTCTGCTGGACTGGGGAGTCCACACTGTACACTGGAAACTCTCAGGTCAGTTTTACTAAATGCAAACAGTTACACCACAAGGTTCGGTTTCAGAAGACTTTTACCTACTGCCCCCTGGTTTGAGAATCACACCTTAATGAAGTCAAACTATATCAGATAATAATGGCGCATTTCCACTGCAGGGTGCGGAACGGATCGGATCGCAAAGGTGCGGGTCGGATCGCGTTTCCACCGCCAAAAGTGGGCGTGACCCGGACTTTGCCGTACCCGTTCCGACCCCATTCTAGGGACTCCTCCGTTGCGGTACCCAAAACGAGACCAGACGCCTGAAAGGGTACCCTGGAATTCTAGCTACACCCCCCCTCCGTTGATTGGTCGACAGAATCGTCACTTCCGGGTGACGCGGGGATAAAAACAAACAAACAGTAGCCTCGAGGTATTATTCTTTACAATTAACATGTCGCGTAAAAAGCTTGCTTGGGCGAACAAGGAGGTGGAGACGTTCGTCTGCATTCTTGGGGAGGAAGACGTTGTTTACGATGTTTACGTAGCTGCCGCGGCGATTGACATCCGGCCTACCACCAAGGGTACTGTCGGCAGTGGAAACGCGACCTCGGAACTGAGCTGGGCTATACTGCCCCCTCCCTACCGCCCCTTTGCGATCCGATCCGTTCCGCACCCTGCAGTGGAAACGCGGCATAACTCAGTACCTTTGATGACCACATGTATTAGAGTGGTGCCATTGGACATATTACACCTTGTTGTTTATGTGGGTTGCGAAAATGTAAAGATGAAAAAGTAATCCCAATGTTACCATTGCAACTTTTCAATTATAAACACAAAATATAATAAAAGTGCGTACCCACAATCCCCTGTTAACAGGTCAGTGGTAGTTAAACAAATGAAGTCACAGTATTTGCATCCATTAAAGTTTATCGGTCTAATTAAACCAGTAGCCAGACCAATGTAGACCCTGCCTTAGCTGAACCTCTGAAGCTAAGCAGGTGGGCTTGGTTAGGACTGGATGGGAGACCAACTGGGAACACTGAGCTGCTGCTGGAAGTGGTGTCGGTGGGTGGCCAGTAGGGGGCACTCTTCCCTCTGGCCAAAGCATAAATCCTGATGCCCCGGTGCAGTGACGGGGACACTGGGCTGTGGAAGGTGCCGTCCTTCAGAGGAGACGTATAACCGAGGTCCTGACTCACTGAGGTTATTAAAGATCCCAGGACGCTTATCGCAAAACGAGTAGGGGATTCCCCGGGTCCTGGCTAAAACTGACCAACCAGGCTCATTCATCTGGCCCCCTATTCATCCCTCTGTTTAAATAGCTGATTCATTAATCCCCTCACTCTCCAGCTCAAGCTGGTGTGTAATTGATTGATTGAAATGATTGAAATTCTTTATTGACACATGCACAAACGTAAGCATACAAATGAACAGGTCAAAAGGATAACACATAAAAGCCCATGGGCTTATTTTCATTGTGGTCCCTTGGTAGTGTAAGCATGTATGTACGTGTGTGTGTTAAAGGTAATGTACATGACAATGGGGTCAACAATTTAAAATATGACATTCTAATCACACATTCACAATTCATGTGTGGTGAGCGTTCTGGCGCCGATTGGCTGCCGTGCATCACCCATGTGGATGCTACACATTGGTGATGGTTAGTGAGGTCCCCCCTTCACTGTAAAGCCCTATATGAAGTCAATGTAAGGTGACTTAAAGAGCCCATGCCATTAAAATCACATTTTTCCTATTGTTTGTTAAATAACATAGGTCTGAATAAGTTTGTGAGCTGTGGTAAGTTTGAAATCTATGCAGTTTGTCTGCTGAATGCAATAGGCAATGAAAGGAAAAAGGCAGAAGAAATGAGCCGATCTGGATAAGGTGACACTGTGACGTAGCGTTGTCAAATTATTATTCCTGGCCCTGCCCATGAACCACGACATGGAGGAGAAAGGGATTGTTGGCCGCGGTCGTCTCCCGCCGGAGCCTCGCTGCTGATGGACCACCGCCTCGGCTTGAGGAGGCGGTGATTAGCGCTGACCGCTGCCGAGGCGGCGGGAAGCAGGGCTCAAGCGGGATACATTCGCGGCCAACAATCCCTTTCTCCTCCATGTCGTGGTTCATGTACTTCAGGGAGTCAAAGCCAAAGTAACTTTCCCCCAATTCATTCTCAACCATGGCTGAGATAACCCCCACTACGAGTCTCGTTGTAGAAATACCAGAGACGAGAGTCTGACGTGTTATGCGCCATCACACCAACAGCAGAACGGTTATCCAAATAACAAGGAAGTGTACAACACTTCCGTTACAGTCCTGGAGCTCTATATCTAAATAATATCATATCATACATAGATATCTATATCAAATAATACATATTATCACGGCCAAAAGCTGTGTGCACGTCCAGACGATATAATGAATCACAAAGGACTTCGTCGGGTTCTCCGACGTCTCTGGTTCTTCCACTTCCACATCAATCTGAAGTAGACGCGGTCGTTTGAGATTCATAATAGCCTATCGTCTGGAGGCTCACACAGCTTTTGGCCGTGATAATATATATTATATATTATATGATATAGATATCTATGTATAATATGGGTTTCTAAGAGCCATTGCGATACATCCACCGTAAACAGAGCGCATGGTACCGTGGCTACAAGCTGCTCAGGGCCAGGTGATAATATATAATATATATTATATGATATAGATATCTATGTATAATATGGGTTTCTAAGAGCTATTGCGATACATCCACCGTAAACAGAGCGCATGGTACCGTGGCTACAAGCTGCTCAGGGCCAGGTGATAATATATATTATATGATATAGATATCTATGTATAATATGGGTTTCTACAAGCCATTGCGATACATCCACCGTAAACAGAGCGCATGGTACTGTGGCTACAAGCTGCTCAGGGCCACACCCCCACCCCCCTCCTTGACCTGCCTTGACACGCCCACCGAAACAGCGCGTTTGGGGGAAGCTCAATGTGCGACTGGTTCGGAGTGGCTGTAACTCTGCACCACGGCTGAATTTCGGGGACGTCTTTGAATACTGTGTTTGTGGCCCACTAATACCTATATTAAAGCATCCATAAAATAGCATGGCATGGGATCTTTAAAAAGCGCTATATGAATGTATAATTCATTTCAAGTTCATAAATGTATAATTTTCATAGGAAAAACTCAACAATTTCTTTTTTGTCTCCATGACTTTATAAGGTCATTGCTACGTCAACATTTTTTACAGATATACTTTATATATATTTTATCTTCAGAACTTCAATTGAAGACATAAAATACAGAAATAGGTCAAACAATTTAAGATTTAGAAATACAGAACAATATATGTAGAAATACAGAGCAACATAAAACAATTGAATATGAATAAATACAGAACAACATAAAACTATTGACTATGTAGAAATATAGAGCAACATAATAGGATTGAATATGTAGAAATAGAACAAAATAAAACTATTGAATATGTAGAAATTAAAGCAACATAATTGAATATGTTGACATACAGGACAACATAAATTAATACGTCGAAATACAGAACATAAAACGATTGAATATGTAGGAATGCAAAGCAACATAAAACTATTGACTATGTAGAAATACAGAACAGCATAATTGAAAATGTAGATATACAAAGCATCATAAAACGATGTAGGAAAACATAAACATAAAAAGATTGAATTATGTAGGAATACAGAGCATCATTAAACAATTGAACATGTAGAAATACAGAATAATATAAATCTATTTAATATGTAGGGATACAGAATAAGATCAAAGGTTTGAATATGTAGAGAAGCAAAGCCCCAGAGGGGTTTCATAGTCGTCCTTGTTTTGAAGCCCCCTATAAGTGTCTTAAGTCAGGAAGGGCAAGTGCCCTTAGTGTTTAAGGTTTTTGTAAATGAGCTTAAGCACATTTATGATGATTGATCAAAATGAAAGGTTGAATTAATGAATCAATAGTCTCACAGAAGGAAGCATTGGGACTGATAGAGCGCTGAAGGCCCTCCTTGGCTCCACAGCCCTCTGCTTCGTTAGGTCTGACTCTGTTCACACAGAGTTCAGGATCCCTGCGGCCATCAGGGGACTGATGAAGGAAGTTTGAATGTCCACAGTCATCTCCTTGAGCTCACTCCCTGATCCCTGATAGCAGCGAGGAGAGCGGAGGCGTTAGCATCACTGGACGTCCTCCCCTCCAGTGTGGCCCCATGGCGGCCCTGTGCTGTTCGTTAGCTACACCATGTTTCTCCTGTGTGAACGTTCTGGTGCCGATTGGCTGCCGTGCATCACCCATGTGGATGCTACACATTCGTGGTGGTTAGTGAGGTCCCCCCTTCACTGTAAAGCCCTAAATGAAGTCAATGGAAGGTGACTTGAAAAGCGCTATATGAATGTATAGTTCATTTCAAGTTCATAAATGTATAGTTTTCATAGGAGAAACTCAACAATTTCTTTATTGTTGCCATGACTTTATAAGGTCTTTGTTACGTCATCATTTTTTACAGATATACTTTATATATATTTTATCTTCAGAACTTCAATTGAAGACATAAAATACAGAACAAGGTCCAAACATTTTAGATGTAGAAATACAGAACAATAAATGCAGAAATACAGAGCAACATTAAACCATTTAATATGAATAAATACAGAACAACATAAAACTATTGATCATGTAGAAATATAGAGCAACATAATAGAATTGAATATGTAGAAATTCAGGACAACATAAATTAATATGTTGAAATACAGAACATAAAACTATTGACTATGTAGTAATACAGAACAACATAATTGAAAATGTAGATATACAAAGCATCATAAAACGATTGAATATGTAGGAATGCATAAACATAAAAAGATTGAATATGTAGGAACGCATAAACATAAAAAGATTGAATATGTAGAAATACAGAGCAACATAAAACGATTGAATATGTAGAAATACAGAACAATATGTATCTATTTAATATGTAGGGATACAGAATAACATCAAAGGTTTGAATATGTAGAGAAGCAAAGCCCCAGAGGGGTTTCATAGTCGTCCTTGTTTTGAAGCCCCCTATAAGTGTCTGAAGTCAGGAAGGGCAAGTGCCCTCAGTGTTATAGGTTTATGTAAATGAGCTTAAGCACATTTATGATGGTTTATCAAAATAAAAGGTTGAATTAATGAATCAATAGTCTCACAGAAGGAAGCATTGGGACTGATAGAGCGCTGAAGGCCCTCCTTGGCTCCACAGCCCTCTGCTTCGTTAGGTCTGACTCTGTTCACACAGAGTTCAGGATCCCTACGGCCATCAGGGGACTGCTGAAGGAAGTTTGAATGTCCACAGTCATTTCCTTGAGCTCACTTCCCTGATCCCTGATAGCAGCGAGGAGAGCCGAGGCACTAGCATCACTGGACGTCCTCCCCTCCAGTGTGGTCCCATGGCGGCCCTGTGCTGTTCGTTAGCTACACCATGTTTCTCCTGTGAGCTGGTTGGATCCTTTAAGCACTTTTAATCTCACTTCCTAACATGTTCTTTTTATTGTGTGTGCAGGCTGAATTTCTGTGATCTGTCAAAGGGATGCTGTGAAGCTCTGGCCTCAGCTCTCAGCTCCAACTCCTCTCGTCTGAGAGAGCTCGACCTGAGTTCCAATCATCTACAGGATTCAGGAGTGAAGCTGCTCTCTGCTGGACTGGGGAGTCCACACTGTACACTGGAAACTCTCAGGTCAGTTTTACTCAACGTGCAAACAGTTCCGTATCAGGAGACTATTAAAAGACGACTATTGGCCCCTGGTTTAAGGATCAATCCTAAATGTCGTCTAAATATATAATCAAATGACTCAGTACCCTTGCTGACCACGTTTATCAGGGTGGTGCCATTGGACATATTATACCTTGTTGTATGTGCGGTGCGAAAATGAAAAGTTGAAAAGTTATCCGAGTTGCCATTGCATCTTTTCAATTATATACACAAAATATAATAATAGTGCCCTCCCACAATCTCCTGTTAACGGGAGAGTGGGAGTTAAACAAATGAAGTCACAGTATTTGCATCAATCAAAGGTTATAGGTCTACCTAGAATTATTATATTTTGGCGAGCAGCACAGGAATGACCCAACGGGAGACCCGGTTTAAAGCAGTTACACAATACACCACACGACCCGAGAGTTGCCTTTATTTATTTTGAATATGTCTTAAATTGTTTGACGTGTAAAAAAGTATAACATAACAAAGACTTTATACGCATACAAAAAATATAAATTCTTGAGTTGTTCCAATGAAAATGATATTTTTGCGATCACGGCCGTGGTCACCGTGTCCGGGTGCCGCAAAGGATCCTGGGAGGCCCGGGGGGAGCGTCACCGCCACCAAGGGATCTTGGCTAACGAGGGCTCCAGGGGTGCTCGTAGGGTGCTAAGAGCATCGTTACTATAGCCTCAGTAGAGTCACCTGCTGGACATTCAGTGGTATTGGATGTGTTTTAATAAAACACATCCAATACCACAGAATGTCCAGCTGGCACCATTTCGCAATACCCCCAAAACAGTGGTTACCGCCAATATATTACTCATAGACTACTGTAAGATTTAAAAAGCAAAGACCGAGACAGAGTCAACAACAACATAATTTATTGCAGCAATTTAAAATTCCAAGAATAAATGCGCAGCCGAAATGTACCGATCAAACGCCACGTCCCAAAGCAACCCTCTGACAAGGCATATAATAAAATCAAATGATTCCATTGCTCTTGTGTGGGAGGTCGCTTTCGAGCTGCACTTGCTGTCTCCCTCTGATTTTAATTTAATCTTGTGGTTGGTCCTCGTATTGATCAATGACAGAAGACATACTGTAAACAAATCATGCTGATACCAGCGGGTGTCGGAGAATTTCTGCAGGCGTTTTTTATTGCGATTATTTGCCATAAAGCACTGTAGGCGCTTCGGTGAGGCTGTGTTGAAGTTCATTATTAATTGGACCGTGTCTAGACAGTAACGAACATCCCTGACCTTATAGTAGAGTGCACAATCGAGAGCGTGGTTTCTGAAGTGAACGTAGACTGCTGCGGGAAACTGTGCTGCAATGCGTGCCTGAATGCCACGCGCTTTCCCGCTTACATTACCAGCACCATCATAAGGCGTATTTACACTGCCAAATATGCCGTCTTATGCACGCCTTTTTCGCGGCACGATCCACGCGTTAACACTACCCGAGGTAAATTGCCTGCTTGAGCTAGCACCCCAATTTAGTTAATTTAGTCAGCAAAATAAAGAATATGTTGGCGTTTTTGGACTTGTAAATAGTTAATCGCGTTTGTAGCCTACACTGACGTGAACTCATTTTTACATGCGGGTGACTTCATTCATAAAAAAAATTAAAAATCCGGGAGCATGCAAATTATTCTAAAGAGGTCTAAACTCTGTGCGCAGCCCCGCCTTCTCCAGTGAACCAAGAAATCCCGCGCTGTGACGGACGGGGGATTTGGCCCCCTCAGTTTTACACAGGAAACTTGAGATAAGACGGTGAAGTCGCAGGGCATGCCAAGCTGCGACTGAACCGGCTTGGCAGTGTAAAGAGGCCTATGCATCATCCTGCCCAACAATATGGGCAGGATCTAGACCAAGCTCTTCTTATCGGGTCAGCAATATCCGTGTGTCAATGCCCAGCCTCTGCCTTTGACTGATAATGAATGAATGGAGCGTTGCATTTTTAAAGTTTACACCAAAGATTCTAGACTAGAGAGTGCGCGCCATCAATGAAACCTTTTAAGGAATCAGATAAAGTCTGCTCTTTATGTGCTAAGAAATTAGCACATTATGATAAATGTAGTTGTCACACAAGCTGTTTTAGATTTTTGTAAGATGGAATTGTTTCAGGGGGGAAAATGCCTCGAAAACATATATACGCACAGTGCGTTCAAGATTAGGACTGACAAAGCATATGTCAGCCCAGGCCTAGTCTGGCTGAACGGAAGTGGACAGCGTCTATTGCTTAGCGGCCGATTTGGCCGCGACTCCTCCCCTTCCGGTTGCTGGCGTTACCAAGTTTTCGAAATTGTTTGTGGAACTAGACATCCAATCTTGTTTAATTTTAATATAATGTAATTACTGATTACTGACTATCTGATTTCATTACAATGGTAGGACCACAACATAGCCTATTTTGACATTACCTTGGAAAAGCCCAGACTCCGTCTGGCAGGATTCTCCCCGGGGACGATGCGTTTGCGGTCACGACTATCGCCGGTTGGTGTGGATTTGGCGCATCGTTTCACTCTGACAGCGGCATGAGCGTTTGACATGGATTTTAACCAATGAACCGATCCGTTCCACTTCACAATAGCTCCTACGGTATTTCTTTAGTAGTGTTCTACAAGAACCACATATAAATGTTAAAACGTCGTTCGTTTTTATAGGTCCCGTGGGCCAAAGTGTATGGTGGCTTGAAATCATCGTGACAAAGAATCAAACGATGTTTGTTCTTTTTATCTATAAAATTATCTCCACATTGGCGACATACATCGTTAATGTTTTTTTTGTGGCGTTTGGGATTGAGCCATTTCTGACAGCCTCTGAACGTCAAGAAGTTCCGTCAAAATAATTCCCCCCCCGGCACTATTTTGCATGGCCACATCTGCTGCTTCCCGGGCTTAGCCCCGCCCTAGACGATTGTGATTGGTTTAAAGAAATAAAACAGGCCCGCCCAGTTTCCCCACGGATAGACGGCTCGAGGTAGCGTGGCTCCAGACCATTCTACTTGCTGTAGTTTGGTCTGGCTTTGCGAGACTAGCCCAGGCCTAATCAAATGGGTTTTAATATCTTCAGTGTACGTATTATTGTAGTCTATTCTTTTCGTAGGATACTCTGCTGTATGCCTTGATGGGGACATATTTGAACCCTTTTTAACCCTATTTTCCATCGACAATCCTGCGTCTCCCCCTCCTACAGAGCCCATTTGAACACCGTGTCAGTGGACAGTTACAAGCCTACAAACGTCGTTAGAGCAGAGCACGCGCGTTCATGTTAAGAGGAGTTTCAGGAAACGCTCCAAAGAAATTTACGAAGGTTCGCAAGATCCTTCTTGAGAATGATCGTACGAGCTTGGATCCATCGTTATCGGGAAACGGGGCCCAGGTTTAAAGCAGTTACACAACGCAAGACCCAGAGAGTTGCCTTTTTTTTCCACACACACACACACACACACACACACACACACACACACACACACACACACACACACACACACACACACACACACACACACACACACACACTCTCTCATACTCACACACACGACTCCCATGGTGGCGGTGCCGCTTCCCCCCGAGCCTCCCAGGATCCTTTGCGGCACCCGGACACGGTGACCACGGCCGTGATCACCACAATATAATTAACAGAAGAATAATGTATCATCATTTTTATATAACTATCAGAAAAGAAAAGTTTCTGATAGCTAACTATCAGAAAAGTCGTCTAAAACATTAAATCAGGGTTCCTAACATGTTCTGTTTATTGTGTGTGCAGGCTGAATAGCTGTCATCTGTCAGAGCGATGCTGTGAAGCTCTGGCCTCAGTTCTCAGCTCCAACTCCTCTAGTCTGCGCGAGTTGTACCTGAGTTACAATGATCTGCAGGATTCAGGAGTGAAGCTGCTCTCTGCTGGACTGGGGAGTCCACACTGTACACTGGAAACTCTCAGGTCAGTTTTACTCAATGTGCAAACCTTTACAGCACAAGAGTCTTTATAAAAAAAAAGTAACAAAAAAACTTCAATAAAAACATTTAATGTAGAATGTACAGTTTACTATTTTTTATTATTATTATTCTACCTATTCACATGTAGTCAGGCTTTTTTTAAAGCTTATTAGAATTTAAACATAAAAAAAATTAACATTGGCGTAACTTCTCTTTCAACAGGGTGTCCGCGGAGGTCTTAAAAGTCTTAAAAAGTCTTAAATTCATTTTTCTAAATTTAAGGCCTTAAAAAGTCTTAAATTCGTCAAAAATGTCATATGCTGGTCTTAAATTTATAACTCGGAGGTCTTAAATTTGTCGGGGCAGGGTTATTTATTTTTTTATTTTTTCGGGAAGGAGATGTACGAAGGGCTACTTTCTTGCTAGCTGCATATATAAACGGATGTCTGCGCGCTTGCTAGCTAGTCTGCAACAATGGGTAAATGCAAGTTCAACATCAGTTGGCTGGAAGACGTCCGTTTCCGAGGTTGGCTAGCGTCCGTTGCCAACCCAGAACAGGCCAGATGCATTCCGTGCAAAAGTAGCCTACATTCAAGCTCGGCACCATGGGGATTAAGGCTGTCGTCAGCCATATGCAGAGCCAAAAACATAAAACCTCTGCCAGGAGCCACACACAGACCCCAGCCATTTCTACGTTTTGCATCTCTGCCCCGGCGCCACCGCCGCAGACGGTCCGCCCTGCTAGTACTGACCTGAGGGTAGCATTTGGTGCGACACCAACACTGAAAGCAGAGGTGTTGTGGATTCTTGACACAGTGGTCAAGCACCAGTCCTACAACTCGAATGAGGGGATAGGAGATCTCTTCGGTTTGATGTTCCCTGACTCCGAAATCGCGAGCACCTTTACTGCTGGAAGGGACAAAACGGCGTATATAACTCGCTTCGGACCAGCGCCTTTCATCCGAAACGAGCGAATCTGCAGCGTCAACAAGGCTGATTTTGTTTTGATATTTGAGACGTTGAACCAGGCCACTAAAAGCAAGCAACTTGACGTGCACGTCCGATATTGGGTCGGAGATCGAGTGCATTCCCGGTACTTGGGCTCGAAATTCATGGGGCCCCACATATATGGGGGTAAAAGGGATGATGATGCATAATATTTTTTAGACAATATGCAGAACCTTTTCACTTACGAATTAACACGGTCGGCTATTTTTGCCAGCATGCCACCCTAGCCATATTATGGGCAACCGTGCTCCCCTTGGCTGTGATTTGAACTTTGAATTCCTCTTAGGAGTTCATAATAATACATTGCTCGCCTTGGATGAAATACACCGCTCTTGCGCGATTTATTTTGCATAAGGGTGAGTCAAATGACGCGAGAAACGCCCCTTTTATGTGAACGCGCATTGAACCTAAAGCGGAAAACCTGGTTCAACTAATTTAATCTAAAGTGAGCGTCGTGGTACCATTTAACTGTGATTGCGAGTTGCGGCTCTGTAGAGCCAGGTTTTCCCAAGAAAGCCTGGGTATGTTCAACGAGGTTCGTGGTATACCCCCCAGGTCTTACTGAAGGCATTTATTTGATGGTGAAAATATTATTAATCAGTGGAGTAAATATCGACGGTGCAACCGGTGCAGCTGCCCGGGGGCCCAGACGCTGTCACCCCCCTCTCAACAACTTACAACTTGGGTGCACCATAAATACGTGCTGGTGCACCCAAATTAAAAATTTAGGCGCACCAGTGCACCCAAGGAAAAAGTTAGTCTGGAGCCCTGGAGTATCACTTTATGTTCAATAAACAGACAGAAAGTAAACTTGAATGAGTCTCATTGAGTGACACACATGCTATGCTTGGGTTGTAATACAGCGGGATCCCCCCCCACCATCGCGGGTTTAAGGTCTTAAATTTCATTCAAGGTGGTATTAAAAAGGTCTTAAAAAGTCTTAAATTTGACTTGCTGAAACCTGCAGATACCCTGTTCAATTATGGAAAATGTTAAAGACATAAACACAGTAACATGGTCTTTTATTTTGTGTGTGAAGGCTGACTGGCTGTCATCTGTCAGAGAGATGCTGTAAAGCTCTGGCCTCAGTTCTCAGCTCCAACTCCTCTAGTCTGAGAGAGCTGGATCTGAGTACCAACGATCTGCAGGATTCAGGAGTGAAGCTGCTCTCTGCTGGACTGGGGAGTCCACACTGTACACTGGAAACTCTCAGGTCAGGGTTAGGGTTAAATGTGTCTTTGGGTTTGTTTAATAGTAAGGGATGATCCAGGACTAGGTGGGCTATGATCTAAAAGAACAGACGACACGTGTCTAAAGCCCAGTTCAGACCAAAGATTAGCCTCGCAACGACTTGCAACTCGCAACTCCTTCCAACTCCT
Organism: Gadus morhua; assembly: GCF_902167405.1. Lineage (NCBI taxonomy): Eukaryota > Metazoa > Chordata > Actinopteri > Gadiformes > Gadidae > Gadus > Gadus morhua. The sequence continues at coordinate 19,978,808 of NC_044070.1, read as the reverse complement.
TGCGACGAGACGGGCTGCGATGTTCTAAACATGGAGCAGTTCAAACTGCTGCACCGGGCGGTGACGTCAGGTGGTTTCCCTAGCAACTGTGAACGCTCTGGCACAGCTGAGAGCCGCAACAGCATCAGCATCACGCTAAAAAGTAGCCTAACTTAGGTTTGCGATTAGGTTGCTTGAGCTTGCACCCCAATTTAGCCTCCCGGACCCTACACACACATTGGCGGTTTATTGGGTTTCATTCTGATGTAAATGCGACGGCTCAGCGGTTCCGGGGAGGGGGGGGGCTTGGGTAGAGGTGTTGCTGCGCTGTCTCCACGGAGACAACGCAGCGATATCATCAGGAGCAGTTCTAACTTTGTAGAGAGATTTCTATTTGCTAAAACTGTTGGTTTATTTTTATTGATCCCCTTTGAGAATTTGTGTGTAAAGGGGGGGGACTAGGCTATATTCTCGCCTTCCTACTTTGTAAAGCGCATTGTAGGCCTGTTGCTTTTGGGCCAATACTGCGCCCATTCCTTGATTCGTTCTGCCGCAGCACTCCAAACAATTAATTGTATTCCAATGTTCGTCAAATCCACTACAATAGTGGTCCTGCATTGAGTTGAAATCCAACTCTAATGAATATATGGTCCAGTTTTAAGTTTCAAGAATATTTATACATTCCCAGGGCATGTTAAATGAGTGCATGCCCCGCCACTCATAACACACTTGTAAAATCGTCAATTGATGGAATGGGTTATTTCATACATCATCACAAACAAAATTTGGATTTAATCATTAAATTACAGATAAATAATACTGAAATGGCCACTTTTTGGTTGAACACATTTGAAGGAAATAATTACGATCCCCCAATGTTGACCTGAAGTTGGGGTTAGGGTCACGCTGCTGCAACTCTTCCCCTGCGACGTTCCAAAACAGCCTCGTTGTGAGGCGAATCTTTGGTCTGAACTGGGCTTAAGATCCCCACCAGATTCAGCATCATTATTCATTTGTAGGCTGGGGTCAACATGTCAGTGGAGCACAGATGGGAGGAGGGAGGCCAAGAGGCCAGAGGAGGAACAGAACTTTAGAGGACGAGGATTTTAGGAACATCATTTTTTTTTTTTTTGAAGGGTTGTTTATTTTTCCTGTCTTGTTAGCTGCTAGTGTGTCATTAGTTAACAGGTTATTCTAGCTGACAGAACACTGGCCAGCTGATGTGAGGGTGAGGGGTTGCTGTCCTGTTAACTGCTAGCATGTTATGTATGTTATATGTGATGTAACTCTGACCAGCTCATGTGAGGGTTAGGGTTAGGGGTTGCTGTCTGTATGTTATGGATGTTATGTGTTATATGTTATGTAACTCTGAGGAGTTGCCATTAGTGTAGACATGAGGCTCGGTGATGGTGGCTCTAGACGGGCTGTGATCTGAATTAAATCATAAAGCTTTAAGTTGTCCATCATATGGAATTAATACTGTATTAATCTGTTTACTTCAGTAAGAAATATTCTCTTCCAGATAGAATAAATAAAGGTGTGTGTGTGTGTGTGTGTGTGTGTGTGTGTGTGTGTGTGTGTGTGTGTGTGTGTGTGTGTGTGTGTGTGTGTGTGTGTGTGTGTGTGTGTGTGTGTGTGTGTGTGTGTAGGTTGTTTGGCTGCCTGGTCACAGAGGAAGGCTGTGCTTCTCTGGCCTCCGCTCTGAGCTCCAACCCTTCCCATCTGAGAGAGCTTGACCTGAGCTACAATCACCCAGGAGACTCAGGAGCTGCGCTGCTCTCTGCTGGACTGGAGGATCCACAATGGAGACTGGACACTCTCAGGTATGGCAAGGAAAGCTCACCATTCAGAGAAAATGCCTCCTACAAGGATTCAACCCTCTGCTAGATGAAGTTGTTTGAAAAGGCAGCTGTAACTTATGTTGTGTAGAAAGTGATGAGACGGCGGATGATGATGGTGAATGTTTTAACATGCTGCTCTCACTTTGTTTCCCCCCCAGTGTGGAGCACGGTGGAGTGTGGAGGCTGAAACCAGCTCTAGAGAAGTGTAAGTGTCTGTTTGATTCATCACAACGCACACTGACTATTGAGCTGGAAAGTCCATCCACACAGCAGGAGGTGACGTCTGTTCATTCAGATATCTGGGAATGAAGCTGATGACTGACATCATGTATCTTACATATATAAACATTAACATAATTGATGTGATTATATCAGGAGTGATGATTTTACAACATTGGACATAACACCATAATAATCAGGATACTGTTAATCATAATTACATGTCTATTTTATATTCAAAAACTATTAAATTAAACTATCATCTTGTCACCATTATAATAATTATAATATCGTTTTAATTCCTGTCATTACATTAGCAATGGCACATAATAATCATATTAACATGTTTTGAATGATGCATGTGTTTCACCTTAGATTTAAATTAGAGCTGGTGATGCTGTTTATTTAATATTGATGACGATGATGATGATGATGATTATAATTAATAATATTGGTTTAGCAGCCTAATCATGTTTCTCCCGTCAGATGCCTGTGAACTCACACTGGACCCAAACACAGCCTTCAGAGAACTCTCTCTGTCTGAGGACAGCAGGAAGGTGACGCGGGTTGGAAAGGACCAGTCGTATCCGGATCACCCAGAGAGGTTTAACACCTGGGGGCAGGTGTTGTGTAGGGAGGGTCTGACTGGCCGCTGCTACTGGGAGGTAGAGTGGGGAGGAGAGGTTTATATAGGAGTGGCATACAGAGGAATGACAAGGAGAGGAGAGGGTAGTGACGGCGTGCTGGGATGGAACAACAAGTCCTGGAGTCTTGAATGTTATGACGACGATGACGCTGCTCTCTACGCTGCCTATCACAACGGTAGTAGAACAGCCACACGTCTCCCCCCCCCTCACTCTAACAGAGTAGGAGTGTATCTGGACCGGCCCGCTGGCTCTCTGTCCTTCTACAGAGTGTCCCCAGGTGGAGGGGGGTCCTCAGACACACTGACACACATCCACACCTTCCAGGCCTCCTTCACCCAGGAGGTCCTCCTCCCTGGGTTTACGTTAGATAAGAGTGGTTCAGTGTCTCTGGGAGTGTCCATTGTAGATACACAAACACACACACAGACCCAAAAAAAGAAAAGAAAAGCACGCACATGTACACAGTCATAAACACACCCAAACCAACAAACACATATGTACATAGAAATTAACACACACGCACACAAACACATACACACACAAACGTATACAGACTTCAGTGTTTCCCACAGACCAAGGACCAATGTGTGGTGCGCGGGGGGGGGGGGGGGGGGGGGGGGGGGGGCGACACAGCACGGCGACGCGGCCGTCAGTGAGTGTGCATGTAACTCTGCGTTTACATGCGGACACATCTGATCCGCATAGATGTGGAAGAACAGCTCAATCGGAATAGAAAAGTATCATATATATACGCCTCAATCGGTTCGGAATAGAATTCTATGCGGAGTATGAGAGGTGGTGTAGTCCGCTTTGGGGTTTAACTTGGAGCAGCTGCAGTAGTTCGCAATTGGTCCACTCCGTCTGTACTTTAATGCACACCGAACCTTACCGCTGTCAAGGAAATTGGATTTATTGCCTGATTCACGTCTTTGTTATTATCACTCCGTAGTGCTATGCAGAGATGAATGGACGGAACGATTTTTAGATTTCCAAATCGCGTTATAAAAAAAAAATATATATATATATATAAAAAAAAAAAAAAAAAGGACACAATCAATTCGTGGCGTTCGATCTTGATTCTGTGGCGCCGCGCCACACAATGGTCTATGTATGGGAAACACTGGACTTAATCACACACACACACACACACACACACACAGAGACAGACTTATTTACACAGACATGCACACACACACACACATCGTTCATGGATCTAAACCCACAGCAGGTCTGTGTTCCGGTGGTAAGCAGCAGGTAACATCAGTGTCTCTCGTGGTTCATCTCTCAGCCCTCTCTGTGTTCAGCTGGGCTGCTGAGCGTCAGATTAGAGGGGGCCGCTTGGGTCTGGGGGGTCCTCACAGTCCTGACGTTGTTGAGGACCAGCTGTTAGGGGGACGTTTGAATACCTGTGGACCCATGGACGTACCTGTAGTGCATCGGGTTGTTGAGCAGCAGCTGTTGGTGCTCTGAGGGGTCAACCCGTTCAGTGGAAGTACAACACTTTGTGATTGATTTAATTACTCCACTGAACTCCAAATGCTGCATTTTATTGGGCTTCTGGAAGGTTCAGCATAAACCATGAAAGGAAGATCTTCTTTTGGGTTAAGCAGGTTGTACAAAGATTTACTTTCTAAGGTAAAATGTGTTTTAAAGGAATCCAAAATCAGTTTATATTTTGCCATGCCTGACATGGAACGTGATTTAAAGCAGATTTAACAACATAATCATGAATGATGATAAGAGTTCTATGGGAAAGGGTAACGATGTTGTAAATTACTTTAAACGGAAGATCGTTTCTTTGTGTTCTGTTGGGAAGTCAACATATTCAGTCATTAAAGATGCCATATGATTTGTAATTGTTCATAAATCATAATGTTAATAAACTACTCAGTGGGTCAAATGAACGTTCTCGTGTGTTCAGACGATTCTTCCCGTTAGTTCAGTTTAAATCCTCCAAGTCTTCTGGAGACGTTACCTCCAACACAACAGTGGAGTCTCCATTCACCCCTTCATCAGTGTGTGGAGATGTTATTACCACACACAACAGCGGAGTCTGACTTTTTTAACCGCACACGCATATACAAAAACAAAAAGTAAGTAAAAAGGTGGCGAGCCTATCTGGCGAGCTAACCAGCTAGGCAGAGCCTAGCCTATCTGGCGAACTCTGCTGTCTGATTGGTTCAGAGACAGCAGGCCTGTGGTAATGCATCAGGCTCTTAGATGGTATTTCACGTTACATGGTACAGAGGTTTCCTTACGTCCTCATCTCCTCCCTCCTCACCCTAGCTGGATGCACTCCTCCAGGTAGTACCACACACACACACACACACACACACACACACACACACACACACACACACACACACACACACACACACACACACACACACACACACACACACACACACACACACACACCAGAAGTGAAGACTAGAATGGAGTTGATTTCTAAAATTGCTGGTTTGGTTGATTAATTGATGTGTTGTTTAATTCAAACCACATTGTATAACATTTATAGCGCCTAGAAGGGCTGCAATAGTATCTAGGGCCCCATCCTATTATTCCCCCTAGCCCTAGATTTGAGCCCTAGCCCTAGAAGTTGTGCGTTCCCTCGGAGGGGCAGGGTGATCCAATACTTAGGGAGCAAGAGAGAGGGCCTATTTCCCCTTAATGTCCCTTGGCAGCTCGCCAGCTCGGTACCTCACTTACAGCCAAGGGAGTATCACGTATGACCCAGGTCACGTTGAGAACTCGGCAAGCGGCTGGTTTTCCATGTTTCTCAAACAGTTATGCATTATGTTAAATTATTTATCCTTAGTCTGGATTTAACTCTACGATCTGAATGCGTAGGTTGTCTTATTTTCGACACAAGGGTGACATTTTCAAACGTGAATGAAAATAGTAGTAGGCTCCTTCCTGTAGTGTAGACACGTCGGTGCTGCGCGTGACGTAGGGGAGCACGTTCACTACGCTAATTTGCATAATATTAATGATAGTGGTGTCACATTTCATAGGGAACGATCTTCACTATCACTTCACTCTTTATTGTGGAGGGAAGTGTTCTCGTTAAGGGGAGAGGAATGGGACAGGGCCTAGTACTCATTTAACGAAGCAAGGATCAACAATATAAAGTCACTAATTAAAATAGTAACAGGTAACTGTTGGAAAAGAGACGAGTAACTTCAATACAAGCACTAGTAACTCAAATGAGTTTGGCTTCTGGACGCAGTGTTCAAACAGAGATACAGAATAGACGGGAATGAGCGCTGGTGGTGGGGAACAGGACACCCACTTGAAGAGGCCTCCCATGATCATCATCACCTCCCCCTCCCCCTCTTCCTCCTCCACCACCACCTCCACCGCCTCCTCCTCCTTCTTCACCTCCTTGTCCCCCTCCTCCTCTTCCCCTCCCCCTCCTCTATGATATGTAAACGAGCGGTTATGGTGGGAGCAGGACGCTCCCTTGAAGATGCCTCCCATGACCATCATCTCCCCCAGGCGGGGCTCCACGCTGGGCCACGGGGCGTCCCAGAGAGGGCAGCTCGTCGTTGCTGTCCACAGTGTCCACTTCTGGTGGACCAACCCCAAGGAAACATCAACAATCCCCACAGTAAGTAAGTAAGTAAAATCCATTCATAAGGCACATTTAAAAACTGTTTTCATTGGCCAAAGTGCTGTACATGGACAGGCAAGGGTGGATTCCAGGCAGCTGGGCAGGCAGAGGAGCACACGGGGTGGATGGCAGGCAGCTACGGGGTTGGTGATCCTGGGGCGAGGACAACGCGGAGAGTTAAAGGTCCCATGACATGCCACCAGGTGTGGTGTGATTAGCCGTTACAAGCCCTTTTGGAAATCGGCCCCTTATGACATCACAGGTGGGCGTGTCCACCTAGATGTGTGCTGGATAGATCAGTCTACTAGCCTACCCAGTGGACTGTAGCAAACGTTCCTCATCTCTCCGTCAAGTTATTAAAGATATGTGCACCTGTTTATGATTTGTATTTGTTAATGAACCATAAAGTTACAATCCATCTTGATGGATCCAAATTTTGTCAGTTTTCACTCTCTATCCCCTACCTGCTCCTTAATCACATCAGTATTCACTGCCTATCCCCTACCTGCTCCTTAATCACATCAGTATTCACTGCCTATCCCCTACCTGCTCCTTAATCACATATATCAGTATTCACTGCCTATCCCCTACCTGCTCCTTAATCACATATATCAGTATTCACTGTCTATCCCCTACCAGCTCCTTAATCACATATATCAGTACTCACTGTCTATCCCCTACCTGCTCCTTAATCACATATATCAGTACTCACTGTCTATCCCCTACCTGCTCCTTAATCACATATATCAGTACTCACTGTCTATCCCCTACCTGCTCCTTAATCACATCAGTACTCACTGTCTATCCCCTACCTGCTCCTTAATCACATATATCAGTACTCACTGTCTATCCCCTACCTGCTCCTTAATCACATATATCAGTACTCACTGTCTATCCCCTACCTGCTCCTTAATCACATCAGTATTCACTGTCCATCCCCTACCTGCTCCTTAATCACATACATCAGTATTCACTGTCTATCCCCTACCTTCTGCTTAATCACATATATCAGTACTCACTGTCTAGACTTTAGACTTTAGATTTGAACGATTTTAACTTACCTGCTCCTTGATCTCATATCAGTATTCACTGTAAGTAGTGTTGAAATAATGCGCATCTGTCTGTTAATCAAGCCATGTGTTGTTACTTATTGCATGTGGAGCCACTAGGGGGCAGTGAATCCATCTCGATGTAGTTCACCTTCTGGCCAACAAGAATAACGCGAAGGAGACACAAAGTGTGTGTGTGTGTGTGTGTGTGTGTGGGTGTGGGTGTGGGTGTGGGTGTGGGTGTGGGTGTGGGTGTGCACCACCTTGCTTTGGTACCTTTCTGAACACCTTCCGGCAAAAGGTGAAACAGTATGAGGAAGGAAAAAACAAGAGAAGAATCCAACCCAACAAGATTAATGATTTAACAAAGAGATAATAGAGGGAATAGCCCGGCCTAATAAAGAAACATAAATGACATGTGAACGTTGAATCCTGGCCCCTACGACCCAGTCTGACCCTGCTGTGTCTGATGGTACCGGTCATACAGTCAGGAGGTTTAAAAAAGTAATATGGTGATGATTAAAATGATAATTAGAACCCCTAGGACTCCTAATGTGATCCAAACGCTCCAAAGTGGGCTAGAGGATAATCTCTCTGGAACAGAAAGAGAATATATTTATTATTCTTTCTCTAATAAAGATGAGAATAATAACAATGACAGCAAGACACATCCTAATTCCTTCACAATAAACATGACCTACATTATTTTGAAGATGGCTTATCAGTTACTGGCCCAATGAACATGGTTTAGTGAAGAAGACAACGGACACCCTTTCCTTACTCCCCCAAGTGTAAAAACACAATGTTGCATTTTACACCACGGATGTTTCATTGACTTTGGTCATTTAAAATACGAGTTATTAAAATGTTTTTTGTAATACTTAGATTGAATTGAAAGTTAGAGAGAGTCGACTTTTCTCTTTATATTTATTTATTTTTGTTTAAATTAATATTGATCTAATAAAAAAAAAACGTACTGGTAATGATGGAAAAGTATAACAAAATGGGGAACAACTTCACGTGACAAATGAAGAAAGAGGGAACAGAAATTGTTTGCTTTGCAAAAAACGTCTGCATTTTTATTTTCTTGCAGTGTATATTGTGTGCTTAATAACCATCAATATATGATTTCATTTCGTTTCAAATAATGTTTTTCTTGGAATTGGTATCCATTATTATCAATTTTATTTTCTGCTCTTCTCTTCAAACAAACCAATAAAAAAATAAAGAAACAAAGAAAAGACAAATATTATGTCTCCTCCATTTCGGACACTTAGTGCTTCCTCGGGATACCGAAGATAGGTGGTAGAGTTCCTCTTGCCATGTCTCTGCCCTCCTCCGTGAAATGAGCAAACCGTCTGCAATGACTACACACACACACACACACACACACACACACACACACACACACACACACACACACACACACACACACACACACACACACACACACACACACACACACACACACACACACACACACACACACACACACACACACAAATGGACATTGTTAGGTCATTGTTACGGTTGTGTTAATATTGGAATTCACAGCACATCTGCTTCAGAAGAACTATACCCTTCAGTATGGAGATTCTCCAACACAGTGGAGCGCCACCACTTCCTGAGATGTGTTACGTCATGCTGTGGAAGATAACAGTATATCAGTCAGAATTTACTTCCAAAGACTGCAATGAGAGTAGACTGTTTGTACTCGACTACATCATCATTTTGCATTAACTTTAGCCATTTCATTTTTGTATATTGTCCTTTATATATATTTGTATGTATCTAGTATACTATTTGAAATTTCGTTGAGATAAATATTGAGATGTTATTTAATTAGCCCCGAATATGATCTTAAATGAAAATTTAAAAGATAAAATAAAAATATTCATAAACATTTATAAGTAGCCTAGTCTAGATAGACATAGTCCTTCTGGCAAGAGAATAAACAACAACCTGTTTACCACCTCAAGTGTATTAACCTATCCTATCCCCAGTCAGATCTGTTTAGTGTGTGTGTGTGTGTGTGTGTGTGTGTGTGTGTGTGTGTGTGTGTGTGTGTGTGTGTGTGTGTGTGTGTGTGTGTGTGTGTGTGTGTGTGTGTGTGTGTGTGTGTCTGCCTCACTTGTATTCATTTGCTTAACTAACTTGAATGGAACTTTAGACATTTGGGGATAAGCAGCATAGCAGTCAGGTAGCTATTTAAAGCTATAATAAACCGCGTATTTCGTTTATTTAGATAAAGCATTATGAAAAAGTTTGCATGCACAATAAAGCATACACATAAATTTGGCGCGCAGCATTTTCATTTTCACTCTGGGCTAAGCCCCGGATGTTTATGAATCCTAGAAATCTCCACCCAAATCTATTCTCTTGAGTAGAGGCAATAAAAATGCGATATGTGTGGAAGAGAGGCGGAAGGAGAGGAGAAAAGGATTAGAGGGGAGAAGGAGAAGAGAGAAGGGGGATTAGTATTTAGTGACCAGAATGTGTGTGTGTGTGTGGGGGGGGGGGGATCTACATAGTTTGTATCTATATTAAGTTAATCTTTGGTGAGTGTCTATTTGGTGTGTATCTATATGGTGTGTAACTATGGTGTGTGTGTGTGTTTCTCTGTGGTGTATACCTATGGTTTGTATCTGTCGTTTGTGTGTGCATATGGTTTGTATCTATATGTTGTGTGTGAATCTATATGTGTGTATCTGTGGTGTGTGCGTGTGGGACAGTTTGACCACTGTCCCTGTCTGTTTAACTGCCCGTCAATAGCGCGCATTGATGGATAGTGCATGAACAGCAAACCTTCAAGCATACAATATACATACAAGCTCTTTATTCAAGCCACAAACAATCTCCCTCTCACCATGGCTCGGTACTGCAGACTAAAAGAGTCGCGGTGGGGCTGAGGTGTTTAAATATGGTGTCAGGAAACACCTGCTGCCACTGATTGGCCCAATTTGGGCCAAACCATTTTTCCTTGTGTCAAAGGAGGACACTGAACATTGACATTGGACATTAATGAGCGACAAGCCTAAATGCACTAGTGAAAATCACTGATCTAAAAGTTGAAATGGACTTTAACATGCATGCTGTATATTTGATGAGTTTATTCATGGTTGACCTGCAATATGCCAAAGTATTATAATCCCCCTGTTGATTGAGCCTGTCTAGTGGGAGGGGGCATGGGGTATAAAAGGGGTGAGCTGCTGACCTTCTGACAGTCTGCTGGATGCTGTTGCCAGAAGAGGTTGTCTGTGTTGAGCAGGGTGCTCAGCTCTCCACGAGATGCTAAATATCTACTGAGGTGATTATTCCATCATGTTGTAAATTATGGTTAAATATACTGTGATTGAGTTTAATTTGCATTTATTTTGCTAATGGATTATGTGATTTATTGACATTATTTGAAGTACCGGTTTTTGATTTTGAATATGCTTGATTTATTATAGAGAATATTTAATAATTGATTTTGATTGAATTATTTGTTTTTGGAATTGGTTTTGAATGTTTTTATTTGACTATTTTCAGATATTTGGGGGTTGGCCTCCTCTGTATACTTGGCACTTATCTGACACTGGGGGAATGAATGTTGTTAAAAACCTATTTGCAACTGTGTGCCTTGCCATCCTTTGGGTTTGAAAGTCCGGTGTATGAAGGTTACATTACCTTCACGTGTGTGTGTGTCGCACAGTAAGGTGAATTGAATGAAGGCTTTTTTTCGTTTTGAAGCATGAATCTAAATCAGACTCATCCCTTTAATTAAAATGAGGGAGGTCATTTAAGATCAAACACAGAGCTGAAATAGCCTCTCACTGTTACCAAAAAGACCACAGGGCACGGAACCTGCTTTGAGTTTTACTAATTAGCTGCCGCAGCTCGCCTGCCAAGTGGTTTTCTTAATTAGTTAATTGGTTGCATCTGGTGTGTTTCACTTAAGAGGGAACCGGACAGTACAGTGGTGTCTTCCACTGTTTGGCAGTGTAGCGTCTCCCAAACGTATGTTGTTGTGTTCACAGAAACCACAACGTGTGTGTGTACTGTTTTGTTGAGGTCTGTTGTGACTTATTGAACATCTCTTCCTGTTTCACAGGTTAGAGACTTTTTGAGGTAAAGAGGAGCATCTCATCTGAACCTGATGTGAGTAGAATTGTGTTGCAAAGCACAACTGACGTGACTTGTATGTTGAATATAAATCACTGATAATGTGTGAAGGGGAATCGGGGATTGTGGTGGTTTAACTCATTTGAAATTTGGACCATGAGTAAACTGTTCCTTCCTTCAAAGGTCTATCATGGATATTTAACTGCAGTTCTGTGAGTATCCCAACTTAACCATGAAGATGAACTGCAAACTGTAAGTCATTAATATCTCATTACTCTTGGGCACATTGATGTATTTTGGCTTCCTGGTGAGTTAACCTGTTACCTCACGGTTGATCTGCGTAGTAAGGATGTTTTATTGGTTCATGGGTTACTTAGGTGTTTGGTTAATGTTGGTTTTAATGATTTGTTAAAATGGTTACAGGCTTACAAGTTATTGTTGTAAGCTGACATCTGCAGTCTTCTTTCATTCTACTCTCCTGAGCTCTGCAGCTTCATCACATGAGTGTTGCTTTACGGATGAGGTCTGAGTGAGCAGAGGTGCATACTGGGATACAGAGCTGTGTGAAGTCTACAGGTCTGTAGACACGCCCCCTCAGGGGAAACCGAGTGTTTGAGAATCTGTCGTGACGTCAGTTACATGGACTGGAATGTTCTTAAAGATGGAGACAGGGATTCAGAAGGAGAAACACCAGGGGGAGATGAGGGGGCTCCTCATCTCAACGGCTAAAACACAACTTCAGTCTGACAGAGTACCATGGAACACATTCAACAGTCCCCTCCAGGCATCGTCACTCCTCAGGAAGGTTTCATTTCCAAGGTCTTATTTGGGGCCATCCCCATATGGATCCTGCTCCTCCAGAGCCACCCCCCTCCACTGGGTGGTCTTCTGAACAGATGACCTCCTTCCTGTCCTCAGGCTGACTAAAGCTGCACCGTTTGCATCTGTGAAGGCCCCTCATTCAGGAAACCACTTGACTACAAAGACATGACTTCAGAGACGTTGAATCAACCTGGGACATATTTTGGAGACGCAAAGCATAATCCATCACCAATGTGGGACGCCACTGAAGAATGTTGTGCATAATTTACATCTCTGGAGAAATTGGTGGTTCTGCTATGGGTGCCCTGGCAGGAGGCCTGGGGAGGGGAGGGGGGGGGGAATGATGGAACGTTATTTGGCATGAGGTTTTTACCCTGCATGATTGTTTGGCCTTTTATGGCTCAGTGGTGTGTGTGTCTGTGTGTGTGTGTGTGTTTGGGTTTGACATGAGATGGAAGATTTTTGAGGGTTCTACTGTGTGTGTCTCCCTCTCACACCTGGCATGGGGTTCTACGTGCCTGTCCTGGGTTCTATGTGTGTCCGGCTTGCTTTGACCGTGATAATGTTCATACGGGGGTCTGTGTGATTGGCTTGGGATATTGGAATGGTCAACTAAATCATACCTGATGGACGGCCACACGTTTACTCAAGGGCCTCCAGTAGACATGAAGAGCCCTGAGCGACGCTCCAGAGCGATATCCAACACACTGGGCAGGAAGGAGTGCATCCAACTCAAGTGTAAAAGGATGCAAGCGGCGTGTTCAGATCAGTGACTTCAAATTAGGACTACACCAATCAGGATCAATGGAGGATGGACACCAAAAGGAATTCCACAAGGAGAGTCTGACGTTGGAAAGGGACCTAAATGGATTTTCAAGATGACCTTCAGACCTGTAATGAGACGGCTCTTCCTACCTGGCCGGATTGATAGAGAGCCCTGTGGAAACCTTCACTGGGGCTTCAAGGTATAAAGAGGAGAATGTTTCCATGGTACTCTGATGAAGACCGTTGTTGTGTTCCACTGGCTGAGGGGAAGAACCCCCACATCTTTCTCTTGACCGTTCTCCTCTGAGAATCCTGGTGCCATCTTGAAGGATATTCCAGCTCATGTAACTGATGTCACGACAGTTTCTTAAATACTTGGTTTCTCCTGAGGGGCGTGTCTATAGAACTGAAGACTTCAGACAGCACTGTATCCCAGCATGTATCTCTGCTCACTCAGACCACACCCCCATGAGTAGGATGCAACACTCTACTGATGGAGATGTAGAGTTTTATAAGTAACGAGGGAGCAGACTAAGGTGATTAGAACACAATGGAATGTCCAGTCTGTAAATCTTTAAACCATGAAGATGGTTGGATAGTTCAGGAATTGTTGTTCTTTTTATTATGGGCAGTCCTTTCACTCAGATGCCCACTTCTCACTGGAGCTGTACATGTGTTGGCTGGCTGGCATGATTTGCTGTTGGTGATGAGGCGGTCAGGGTGACGTTGCAGGGCTATGGTCGGCTCTCGGCTCAACGTTTAGATTTGCTCTGTATGGTTTATACCCGGAATAATCTAGATAAATGTCTGCACGGTTTTGTATTGAATGATTTTAGTTTTAAAGTTGTTGTGGGACGTACATGGTAGTTTGGTTCTTCGTATGGTTTTGAGTGATATAACTTGTACACACTGGGTGCATAATAATGTAAAGGTACACTGAATAGTAATGACCAACAGCAACAAACAGATCTCCTCAAGGTAAGTCTGTTGGCTGTGTTTTAATGAAGACCATCGCTGGACTTCAGGATCTTCCTCCGTTCAGCTCAAGGTGAGGCGCTGGTTCTGTTTTTTCTTTGGTTGGTTCCGGCCGGAATGTTCGGATTCCAGTCGGACGGTTTGTGCTTCCCGCCGTGGAAGGTTCTGAGTGCGGTCACTTGATTTAGTCCCAATGGTTAGCATAGAACGTTGTAGTCTTGACAACCATAAGAAACCACCTGGCAGTTTGTTGGACTGGAGTCCCCTGAGGGAATCTGGCGGAACGTTCTGGATTGTATTTGCGTAACCTCGAGCCGTTTCCTATTCTATTTCAGTCGGTTTCGATTAGGAATTGTTGCCCCTATCGAAAATAACTTAAGTCTGATATTAAATACATACTGATGCGTACGTCGTACAATATGTTGATAAATTCCGATGGTTGCGCCGTACTTTTAACCACGATGACGTGACGGGACTCTCACTGCGTACAAAACGGCGTTCTACTTGCGGGCCCATTTTTTACATCAGGGGAGGCTGAAAATCATTTCAAGGTGGAAGCTAATTTGACATTTCTTCAACGGAACCTAGCACCTGAATATGGCTGAGTATATTTGATTTAATATCGATACTGCTTAGAGTTCTTTGTTACTTCAGCTTTTGTACGTTCTAAATATCTGCTGTCATTAATTGCCACAGAAGTTAAACCCTACCCAATGGAATGACGTTAAACAACGACTTTGGTTCAGTTACCAACTTCATAATATCAAAGCTAAAATAATGGCAGTCATTCCCACATGTTACAATAGAAGATACTCTAGAACTATACAAGGTTAAAAAGGTAACATGTAGTTTGTCCCAAGGTGTCTGCCTCCTCACCCAGAGCAAGACCTCCACCTCCTCACCCAGAGCCAGACCTCCACCTCCTCACCCAGAGCCAGACCTCCACCTCCTCACCCAGAGCCAGACCTCCACCTCCAGTCAGAAGTCCGCCAGAACAGGTCAGTGCTCTGTGTGAGTAGAGACTTCTCAGGTCAGTTTCAATGCATGGCCTGAACCACTTCTTTAAACTTGTGGTCAGCTCTGTCTTCGTTCCCGAAAACGGGATGCTCATGTCTGGTCTCAAGTCTTTTCTAGCCTTGAGTTATAAAATAATAGTTCAATTAATTGTGCAACTCTGTTTCGGTTGAGTCAATTAAGTTTATTGTAGGGCAAAATGCTGATATAAACCTGCTGCTGTAGCTGAACGGCGAGGCTGAGAGGCTGGGGACCAGAGGCTTGTGGTGCCAGGGTGGACCGGAGACTGAGGCTGGAGACCAGGGGGACACAGCACTGGACCAGAGGGTAACCATCACCAAGCTCATCTGAAACACTAAAATCCACGGTAGTTTAGGTCTAGTTTTGATCATCTTATGACTTTAAATCTGTGCCAAGCTGTGATTTTAGTTAATTCATACGGGGGTTATGTAGTAGTCATATGAGCAAATAATGTTAATAGTGATCCTACGACCGTAGTGGATGAGTTGCTGAATGCGACAATCTGCAGACATTGTCTAATTTAAGTGTTTAAATTTGTATTCCATTTTACAAGTGACCCTCGGATGCAGAAGGTGGGGTGTGTTTCGTCCCCAGGTGATTTACTGCTGCGATGAACTGGGTTTGTAACCAGACCAGGAATCCATGTCTGGAGGAGCCGTGCTGAAGGAGATGTTGGAGGAGCCGAGCTGATGGAGGACCCGTGCTGAAGGAGCTGTTGGAGGAGTCGTGCTGAAGGCCCTGCCTTGTGGAGGCCCTGCCTGGTGAAGGACGTCTGTCATGGGGTAGATGGAGCTTGACTCGGAAGTGATCATCACACTCACTGCTACCACAAACTACCGGCGTTTGTACCATATATACCAGACGACTACATCTGTTTTACCACATGTTGAAGCAAGACTTCCGCTGTTTTTTCCAGACTAGGACTCTGTCTGAGGAGAGCTGCTGGTGGAGCTGAGACGCTGGAGGACGACTAGGAATCGACCAACAAGGATTCCTCGTAAGTTTGTTTTTAGTTACATGGATGACTTAAAGGGCAAAATACAGCTGTTATGCGTTAACCAACTACCGCTGTGTTTTCTTACTAGAACGTGTTCCTGGAGAGGAGGCGAGCTGGTAGGGGAGCCGTGAATCTGGAGGATGAACATCACTCTACAAACAAGGATTGTAAGTTTGTATTAACCAAACAAACCGGGAATAAAGGGATTAAAAATAAGACCAACTACATGTTCGTTACCAGACTTTGGGGCCAGACTCACTCTGTTTGTTCCAGACCACGACTCTGGCTGTGGAGAGCTGATGGAGGAGCCAAGACTCTGGAGGAAGACATCGCTCCACCAACCAGGATCCTCGTAAGTTTGCCTAAAATAAACAGTGGACTTGTTGTAACGCAGGATTAGTTTGTCCAGTACAAGTTCCGGCATACTATTGTGGTTGTTTACCAGACAAACTACAGCTGCTACTTTGTTACGCGCCATTAGAGTCAATAACTCCTGTGTTTGTTACCTTGCATTAGAGCCCATCTACTACTGTGTTTGTTACCTGATATTAGAGCCCAACTACTCCTGTGTTTGTTACCTTGCATTAGAGACAAAGTACTACTGTGTTTGTTACCTTACATCAGAGACAAATTGCGTTTCTAACCAGACCAGGAATCTGGAGGACTGATGGAGAAGCCGTACATCTGGAAGGAAAATCCTGAGGATCACCAGCACTCTACCATCAAGGATTCCTCATAAGTTTGCATTATCTGGACATGGTGGACTAGGTAGGGGGTTGGGGTTTCAACTCTCAAACCAATGGTGCCGGATTCAAGTCCTCAGAATACAGTGATGTGTCCTTGAGAAAGGCGCCCTAAAGCCTGTCTGCTCCTTAATGACTTATCTTTGGTTCAGATAATGTTGCATCTTTTGAATAATGAACCTAATCAATGTCCTTGTTTGGTCCGGGCAGATGCACCTGAGCTGAACCTCACCTGATCTTGTTTGGTCGGGGGTAGTCACACCCGAGCTAAACCAGCCCTGATCCTGACATCCTGCTGGTCCTGTCTCCTCAGTTCATCTGAGCCTTGTCCTCCAGAAGACCTGCTGAGCTCAGCAGTCTGAGGCTGATGGATCAATGACCTCCAGTGGGAGTGATCTTCTTGACCCCACATGTAACCGTGTGCTTCCACACGCCTTTCCCTCACGTCTGTCACTAACCTCACTACTTCACTACTTCTACTGCTTCCTCTTTTCTTCCTTCTCTCTGGTTCAAATCTTTACACTGAAGGCGCGTCTTCCTGCCCTCAGAGGGTTTAGCGTTAGGGTTGAGAGTCAGGGTTTAGAGTCAGGGACAGAGCTGGTCAGGGAGGACTGCTTTTACACAAACCTCTTCACTTGCTTTCGGAATGGTGGTGACATTTCAAAAAGATTAATTTGGAAAATGTTTTCCTCTGCTTTCCTTTATAAAATTGTATTACATTTCTGTCAAGTGTTTTTGTGTTCATACATTAAAATCCCACATTGACTTCTACATGTTTGGTGCGGTTCATTTAATTGTCCTTTCACTTGGTTAGTGTCAAGCTAAACTCCTGCAATACATTTAATATACATGATTGTTATTCAGCAATGTTCACATAATCCATTTTGTAAAAATATGAAACCTCCATATTACTACTAAATCCAAGCCTATTCCTGTATTTGACAATGTACATACTGCCCCGCAGGCCATTCTCTGCTACTGCAATGCAAATGTTGATTTCCTGAGTGGTAGAGACATTCCTGGTGCCGGGTCGCCACATATGGCGGAGAATCGACCGAGGACTCGACCAAGCTACGGACCATTTTTTTGAGTGAACGCCAGCCTCCAAAGCAGCCTTGACACAGCCGGAGATGAGGCAGCCGGAGACGAGGCAGCGGGCGACGACACAGCGGGCGACGCCGGCAGCGGGAGCAGCTCCGCTTCAGGCAGGACCGCCGCTCCAACACGAGGCCCCAAAGCTGCATCAAAGGGTAGAGGAGTGTGGCAACCCGGATCCGGCCCAGCACCCCTGGAAGCAGTCTACCCCCAGATGGCGCCATTGAGGGCGTTGGAGCGGGGGCCAATTAACTAAATGCAGAGCACCTGAGGAACAGGTGGAGAAGCAGGATTTTGAATAGCCTGCTTCTCCACTCAATCAGGGCTCTCTCAGCCATGTGGCTCGAGCAAAGAGAGACAGGTTCTCGTGGGATAGGACCGTCGATTCCTCCCAGGTTTCTCGTGTTATTTTCAGTATGAGTCTTTTTGATTTTGGATTAAACAGGCCTTTTTGCCCAGTAAAGTTGTGTCCGGTTTGGGGAGGAGGCGGTTCACTGGAGAAGGCGGGTAACCAGAATATACAGTACATCGTTTTTCAAAAAGTCTTTGAAAATGGCTGATTACAACTTTATAGGCCTAATACAAATAAAATGATCAATATTAATACATAACAATTGGTGTAATCCGTTGGAGATGGTTTTCTTTTAAATCTGTGTAGAAGACAATTCCACTGACGGTACAGTAAGATGATGGACGCATGTTACAACTCATCCATTCATTGCCTTAAAGATGAATTTAAGTTTCGTAAAAGAAAATAGTGGGATCATAAGGATGACAAAAATGTCAACGCTTTTCAAGGGACCAAACTGAAATTGTTTATTTAGTCAAACGTTTCATTCCCATTAATCCAGATATGTTTCTTTGCTCTTGGACGTGTGCTCTGTGGTGGGTCACCAAGGTCGTCCATGTTGTTGTTGTTGTGGTGCTGAAGTTGCCTGGGTTGTACCCATCACATTGTCTGTTTGACCTTTTCAAAGTCTTTCTCTGTTGCAGAATCAAAATATCCTCCCAGTCCATCTCAGATGAAGACACCGGGCAACATAGCAGCAGACTCTAATCCCAGCAGAGGACTCAGAGGTCAGTATCAGCCCCTACAGACCACACCTACTCACCTTTTACACACCTCAGCCTCACTCAAGGATCCTGGCTCCTGAGACCACAGTCTTACCCTGCTGTGTCTGATGGTGCGGTAATAAGGTCAGGAGGTTGAACCCGTTATCTCACAGAGGAACGACTTCCTGAGGAGAGGGTTCAGTACTTTGGTTGTTTGAGCTCCTTCCTCGTCCTTCTTTGGCCTAGGAGTAACAAAAATGTTATATTAATAATAGCTTCATAATCCTATTTGTAAAACTACACAGTCCCACATCACTCATAAATAACCCAGAAGTAACCTCCCCACCTTTCTCAAGAAATTCTATAAAAATAAAAATGTGTAGTAAACATGTTATTAATGAATGCTGAAAGTAATGGTTTTACCTTTATCGGTTTATGATATATAAACTGTTGATGGCGATGATTAAAATGATAACGGGATCCACGACCCCTAAAATGATCCCAACTGTGCTAGAAGATCCCTCTGAACAGAAAAAGAGTGTTGCTTATTCTTTCAATAATAATAATAACACTCATTATACCAATGACTGTAATACACATCCTAATACCTTCACATTAAACATGTTTCAAACACATTGTCTAAGGTGGCGTATCAGTTACTGGTCCAGTTAACATGGCTCAGTAAAGAAGACAATGGAGACCTTTGCCTTACCCCCCCCATGTGTTTTAAACAGAATGTCGCTTTTTCCCACCGCAGGTGTTTTAGCATCACACAGATTGCTTTTGTATTTACACCAAGAGCCTACCTTCATTAGGGTCTTCCAATATCTTCAGTTCAATGTGGGTTATGTCTTCTTCGTCTGCGTACCTGAGAGTAAACCTGTACGCCCCTTCACTCTGGGCTGATGAGGTCACATACAGCAGGAGGCTGCCTGATTCAGACAGGTCTCTTACATGCTGCTGCCACTCTGTTTCCACCACCTCCTCTTGTCCTGCTTGTCTTCTGAGGATGGTCTGGTTGTGGTTGAAGGTCCAGGTGATGTCATCGAGCCCCGAGGCATTACAAGGGAGTAACACCTCACTCTTGGAAAGATTTTCCATTGGAGCTAATTTAGATGGACACACGAGTGGATAAGCAATAAGACATATAAGATATTGTTATGAAATCTGCAGAGATTTTGAACCATGACACCATTTACCCTATTTTGACCAATGGAGAACAGAAATCCCAGACCAATGATGTCAATGGTCCAACCTTCTGCCAATTCTCAGCGGAAGTGGAGTAGTAGACGTTGCAGACCAAAATATTTTCACGATAAAAATATGAAGCAGTACTCTCTTCTGTTAGCTATTCCTGAGTGTGACGGTTTCCCCTTAAAATGCAACCACTCGAAATTGGATCGCAACATTTCTAATCAATGCTTTGCTACTGACTGTTGTTTCTCTGATAGTCAAAGACTTACGGTGCAACCTCATCGTGGCTTTCCTTGCACTGTGTTCATTTTGGACTAAGCAGCTGTATATCGATTCTGTGTCATTGTAAACAGTCCTTAAGGAGCCACTGATGTCATAGAGTCCCTGGTCATCTTCATGGACCTCGGTTGTGTTCTGGAGGACAGTAGCCGGGCGAGGACTGACGGACCAGGTGAGCTTTGGTCTTGGGTAGATTCCTCCAGACTTAGAGGTGACAGTGTTGTTCACTAGCCCAATGTCCACTCTAGTAACAGGAGCTACAACGACA
Source organism: Gadus morhua (assembly GCF_902167405.1). Classification (NCBI taxonomy): domain Eukaryota; kingdom Metazoa; phylum Chordata; class Actinopteri; order Gadiformes; family Gadidae; genus Gadus; species Gadus morhua. Next base: position 19,958,130 of record NC_044070.1, on the reverse strand, counting down.
TGACACCACATTAAAACAAGAAACTAATTGTAACCATGCCTCATTTGGTTTCCTGCAGGTTTAGAATCCTGGGCTTGCTTTTTCCAGAATAATGTTCTCTTAATAATTTCAAGGCATTCCTTCCATCATCGGCGGCGTCATGTCTTGATGTCAATGATAGGCTCTTATCATCTAGTGCATTCACTAGTTGAGCATAACAATCTGCATTCTTCACTGGATCTGCAGCTACGGCAGCCTCGCCAGCGGGCTCTCAAAATGGTGTCTTTCAACTTCAGAATTTGTAAACGGCTAAGGAATCGTGTTTCCCATAGACCGTACTTATCTTCTGTTCCATCAAAGACGATCTGCTGATGTAGCGTTCCTGCTCCGGCCATTTTCACCTTTATTCTTTTTATAGTTCGCAATCTCCAAGACGTTGCTCAGGCTGTGGCTTGTAGAGTCCTCAATTTTCACGGGGGTCTCTCGGCGCCATCTTTATCCAGGCTCGTCTAGTAGCTTCTCAAGGCTAACAGTTCTTCTTACTTCTGTTACCTTGTTGTTGCTCTTGACTTAGAGTAACGCGACTGAACTGCAACTCTCCTCGACATCGTCACATGTAACAACTCAGACACCGGAACAGGAAGTGTCAGGTAACACAGAGGTAAAGTCAACACTGCCCTCTAATGGACACGATGAGTAAGGGCGTACAATAGTACTACATTTAACAGTTAGTTCTATGCTACAAGTATTTACTACTAGATCTTATTTTGAAACTTCTGTTTGAGAAAATCTAACTAGCGAATGTTCTGGATGTTGACAGCCGTGCGAAGAAGGGGTTCGGTGTTGACGGTGAAAGTTAGGCCGGTTTATAGCAGAGTTCTCCGATATTTCCCATCACTATCCTTGAGCCGGGTAGGGCCGGGACTTTGATTGAGCGTTTGTGTTTTTTTGGTTTTTGTTATCATTGCTTTATAGGCCTAATCTGAGGAGTAATCGATGCCATATACAGAAATAGTATAGGCCTTCATTACATGGGTCTTCTTAATGTCGTGGAATACTCTGTTCACTTGCATGGGAAGTAGTCCGGTAACTTGTCAACCCCAGCGTCTTGGGTTGCTAAGCGACGTCAACGTCTTTGGCGGACTATTTCACTGCTGATCAACACTACGATGCTGGTAACGAATAAATTGTTAAAAGACACACCATGTGAAGTTATTTTCCAAATAAGATTTGAAAAGCTTTTGAAGTTTATTTACAACACTATTTACATAGTTTCGGAGCAGTACACTTCGACATTTTAATACAGTTCAGCGAGAAAGGCGACGAAGAATAAGAAGGGGGCGTTTCAGTCTGCGTAAACAGGAACCCCCACCACACGAGAACGCCCATTTGTGTCTGCGGTGGGATGATATTGCCTAACCCAGGCTTTGAGCTCAACATACCTTGCTAACCCTCTAATCGAGGTTCGTAGTACAGGCCCCGAGTGCAGTTATGACACTCAACAAAAATGGCTGTGCCCGTGTAGAGATTTATTTTCTTTGTATTTGTACCACGTTGGTCATTTTAATGTTGATTTTCAATGCTCTTACAAAATGTATGACATTGCTACTTTATTCCGGTCACCAATATATGCATTGCACGGCCTTGCTGTGCGTTCAATACAATGTAAAGTTGTGTTGTTTGATTTCGAGCTGGTTTGCTGAAGAGGCTAATGTAGCTGACAATAAACAACGTCTAGCCAATTTCATGACACAATCACAAAGACAAACGGGAACGCTATAAGTGCTTCGAGACCAGTGGGGTATTCCACACAGCCGGTTTTATCACATAACCGGGTAAGTTAACCCAGGGTTTGCGGTAACCCTAGGTTTTCCGTTCCAAAATGAACACGGTATGTTAGTTACTATAGAAACATATGCTCTGAATCAAACCTGGTCGGAGCAGGTTTTGCGCAGGTTAAGTTTGAAACATAACCCGGTTTTGGGTATTCAAACCGGCGTTCACCGCAGATTTCATGTGTTCACAATGGCATGCCCTTTTAATGAGAGGCCTGCTGATATCGGAGCGCAAATATATGTGCAATCCACCAGGAGTGATTAATAAGACCACGGCTCGACATCTTGGCATATCGGATGACTTTTTGCTGGAGAGATATAGATTATCGCGCAAATCTTTAGTTTTAATAAGTCAAGTCAAGTCAAGTTTATTTATATAGCACATTTTAAAACAACAGTAGTTGACCAAAGTGCTGTACACAAATACAATATAAAAAACAAAACAAAGAACAAGAAGGCTTAAAATTGCATATTAGCAACAACAATGAATAACATAAAATAAAATCTTAATCTGTGTGTAAAAAAGTGAGTCTTTAGTTGCGTTTTGAACTGGTCTATAGACTGGGCAGATCTCAGACTCAGGGGGAGACTGTTCCAAATATTAGGAGCGGCCACAGCGAAGGCTCTGTAGCCTTTTGTTTTTTGACTGCACCTAGGTACATCCAGCAGCACCTGCTGAGCTCACCGAATTTCTCTAGATGACTTCTCCAGCCTTACATATCCAACACTACCAATCGAGGACCTGGCCTCAGTTCACTATTTGCGTAGCCCTCCGTTTTTTGCAAATGGTAGCCTAGTTTTATCTGTAATGTTGGAGATGCTGAGCACATCTCAGTCCTTTCAGATGACCCATCCAAGATTTTTATCGGCCTCCTATCATACAAAGAACAATATTGGCTGAGTACTATGCCGAGAGGCGCTTACAACATAAAGTATAAAATAGTCCTAACGGACTTACATCCACTGGAGAATGTTCGATCGTAGCCGGCGGCTTCATTACAAGCACCAATCCATCTTGATCTGTTTGGTTGATGAATTGTCACTTTTAGGTTTACCCAGTTACCAAAAAACAACAACATTTGGAACATATGCGCTGTGGCACACACACGGTTTGCATGTGTTACTTTGACGGCAAACAAAAGCTAAAATACAAGAAAACACAAAAACCTACATTCAACCAGTGGGGTACCCTCACATGGCCCCTGACTCCCTGATCGTATACAAAACAAAAAAATGGTACTACCGACCACTCAAAACTAGAGATGTCCGATATTATCGGCCCGATATTAGCATAAAAATGTAATATCGGTCAATATCGGTATCGGATTTTTTTTGCCTTAAAACCGATTTTTTTTTTTATTTTTTTTTTTTTATAGCTCAAATAAATGTTTTCAAAATTGTGCAGTACAGTGCACATTGTAATTGACTCATATTGGTGCATTTATTCAATTAAGGTTATTGAGTTTTAGTTAAAGAAACATACTGCTATGTTGCACATAGTTGTTCAGGTACAATGTTTTATCATTTGTGAAGTCAAGTTTGCCCTATTTGTTGTGGGCATTGTCAAGATTATCTCAGGGAGAGTGTAATCCAAACTGTTGTCTGAGACCATTAAAAAAATAAAAATAAACATGGCACTTTTCCCTTAAATTAAGTTGAAGCATTTTTCTTATTTTGCACAGACAATGTTAACATTTGGAAAGCCTTGTTGCATTCAAGAATGCATCCAGTGGGGCATCACAATAACATTAAGCATGTTGTGTTAATTCCACAACAGGAGATATGTAATGTTACCTAAATTAGGTTTGAGGAAAAATAAATAACCCAAATATCGACATCGGTATCGGCTGATATCGGAATCGAAAATTTAGAGTTGGACAATATCGCATATCGGATATCGGCAAAAAAGCCGATATCGGACATCCCTACTCAAAACCCAAATAAATAGTATTCCAACCAATCATCTACAAGGGGTGTGTGTTGTGTTTTTTTTCGCTGCGTTCATGATAGTTTTTACTGGACGCACAAAACACGGCTGTTTGTTTGGGTTCTCGCTTCAAATACAAACAAAAGTGACATCACCCAACATCGCTGATGCAACCTTTAATATTAGCTTCATACCAATCATATTTATAAAACGACACAGTCCGACATCACTCATAAATGACCCAGAAATAACCACACAACGTTCTTAAACCAATTACTCTAAATAAGAGAAGCAATAAGTTGTGCATTACAACAACAAAATAACAAGAAAACAATAAAAATGAAACCAAAAAAGAAAAATTGGAATAGATATCCAGTTGTAAAAAAACGTTCACGTGGTTGCTCGACCACTCTTTGATAAGATAACCAGAGGATGAGAACGGAGATTATAAGGAAAACAATAAGTATTTGTAACATCGGAAGTGAGAGATGAGAACCCTCTGAAACAGAAAAAGAAAATATTGATTAATCTTTCTATGAGAAAAAAAACAAATAACATCCTAATACCTTCAAATGAAACATGAACTGGATAACAATGTTTTAAACCCAATGTCTCAGGTGGCTTATCAGTTCCTGGCCCAGTGAACATAGTTCATTAAAGAAGACAATGGACAGTGGACACCCTTGCCCCCTTGAAACAATGTTGCTTTTTTGCACCACGGGTGGTTTAGCATCTCACAGATTGGTTTTATATTTATATATATTATATTTTCACGAAGGGCCTACCTGCAACAGGGTCCTCCAGTATCTTCAGTTCAATGTGGGTTACGTCTTCCTCGTCTGCGTACCTGAGAGTACACCTGTACGCCCCTTCACTCTGGGCTGATGAGGTCACATACAGCAGGAGGCTGCCTGATTCAGACAGGTCTCTTACATGCTGCTGCCACTCTGTTTCCACCACCTTCTCTTGTCCTGCTTGTCTTCTGAGGATGGTCTGGTTGTGGTTGAAGGTCCAGGTGATGTCATCGAGCCCCGAGGCGTCACAAGGGAGTAACACCTCACTCTTGGGAGCACTTTGCATTGGAGCTGATGAAGATAGACAGACAAGTGGACGGACAGTCAGAGATATACGAGGTATTTTTACGAAATCTGTGGAGAAATTAGACCAATGTCACCATTTTTCCTTTCCAGACCAATGGAGAACGCAAATCCCAGACCAAATAAAAAAATCAATGGTCCCAAACTAAATTTTTTATGCGGAAATGGACTTGATGTTGCAAACTTAAATATTTTCACAACAAGGTACGAAGCAGTACTCTCCTATGTTTCCAATTAGCGGCCATTACAAACTGGATTGCACTATCTAATCTACAATTTACTTCTGACTGTTGCCATTCTAATATTCAAAGACTTACGGAGTGGCCTCATCATGGCTTTCTTTGCACTGTGTTCATTTTGGACTGAGCAGCTGTAGGTTGATACTGTGTCATTGTAAACAGTCCTTAAGGAGCCGCTGATGTCATAGAGTCCCCGGTCATCTTCATTGACCTCGGTTGTGTTCTGGAGGACAGTAGACAGGCGAGGACTGACGGACCAGGTGAGCTGTGGTCTTGGGTAGATTCCTCCAGACTGACAGGTGACATTGTTGTTCACTAGCACAATGTCCACTCTAGCAACAGGAGCTGCAACGACATGGTATTGCATTAAAACACAAAACTAATGAGCTAACGTTTGCTCAATACAGCGTTTATATTTATTTATAGGATGGAATCCTATAAAAATTGAAATTGAGCTCACCTCTCACTGTCAGGGTGACGCTGGTCATCCAGTCGTTCTGTGAAGTGCTGGTGTAACACAGGTACCTGCCCTGGTCCTGGAGGTTCACCCTGGCCAGACTAAGGGATGCGTTGCCCCCTGAGATCTGGTCATGGAACAGGGAGGTCCTTTCCTCGTAGAGAGGGTCCTGGTCCTTGTCCTGGTCCCGGGAGTAGCGGTGGACCTTAACCTCCTTCCCATTCACCTTGACCCAGTGGAGGGTCGTATCACCGTTTGGCTGGAAGCGGCAAGGCAGCACACAGCTCCCCCCAAACACACAGCCCACCGGGGTGTCTGGAGATTGAACAGCACCTGGCCAATACCATTTTAAAACACATTTGATCCATTTTAAGGGATAAACTACCGTGTTTGAAGTGGGGAAATCTCCCAGCTTTCCATTTGGGAACCAAGTACAAAAATACAATATAAAGAACAAATGAAAGTATTCCCATCTATCTCATCCTCCGAATGGCCTACGGTCTGAGGTGTCTGACATGTAGCATTCTCCTTTCAGAGCCGTTGCCAGGGGCGCAACTGCCTACTTTCTGGGGGGTATGCAGACACATAGCAGGCGCTTTTATCTGGGCACAAATTTGACCTAAAACAGACTCTGATATTGAATCAAAAAAATTATTTTGAGTGCACCAGGACAGATATCCAGTGTTTTTTTTAGAGGCAGCCTTTCTAAGATGCTCTGCCAGAGTAACATCATACCGTGCTATAAGGGATCAGAAAATGTCCACTACTAGGATTTCCTAACATTGCATTTTGTCCCCCTCAGTGGCAGGTTTCTTTCTGCAAGGAAGAGTATGCAGTCGATCACTCGAGTCAACAGGCTCTCTGCAATTCGCTATCAATAGTTTTACCTAGGCATAAGCGGGATGCCAATTCTTTCCACATCAGATAAGCATTTATGTGGTAACCACTTGTTTCATGGTGCTTCAGTATCTTTGAAAGACACTGCCAGTTATTATAGCCCACCACAAGGCGCGTGTCATTAACTCTAGCTTCACCAAACCGCTTTTACTGGTTCTATTGACATAAAACAAAGAGTTGCATAGAGGTTGAACTAAAACAAAATAACCACAAACAAGTTCCTTTATTTTTCTTGTAATGATCCGTTATATTGTAGGCTCCATTCTGATCAGTACACAGTTGCAAGACAACAGTAACCTGTTGTTTTACTAGTAGATTTAGCTAACCTGAATATTTACAAGCCTCCTCTTCATACACTGACATAAAAACGACTTTCAACCACTTTGAAAAGCTTTCTTTCATCCCTGCGCACCCTTTCTCCTTCCCAATCTTTCTTTTTCTATGTTGTGACCCTGAGGGCTTTCTTCTCTGCCTCTCCATATTGAGGTACGTGTCATCAGATGACAATGCGGTTCAAATGAAGACACTCTGGCGCTCGCCTCCAGGGCGTGGTCGAGGGGGCGCCCACTGGAGCGCCGTGTGCGTAAGAGGGCCTTATCAGTGACGTTTCTCTATTATTGATCATCATATCATGTACACAAACGCTGTTAAAAACAGAAAATCCCGACTCAAATATTTTTACTTCCATCGCTTTGGCGCCACCTCTGGTGCGGCGCCCCTATGCGCCGCATATAGTGCATACCCACTTTTTGCGCCACTGGCCGTTGCCATAGCATATTGTCATAGTGATAGATATTTAGAAGTTAAACCCTGTAAACAATGTGATGCATAGACCAAACGTCCACTGACAACTAACCCTAACCTCTTTTATCCCACAACAGTGCACACCTGTCAACATTAATTAACCAATAGTTAGATTGACTGACTGAAAGCCAATGTATTCAGGCAGGTTTATCCTCAGGTGGAATTTTCCAATGGTTTCTGTATGACTACAGTTCAAAAATTAACAATTGTCCTACCCTAACCCCGCTAGTATCTATTAGTAGGCCTAATATATAGTGTCAAACATATATAATACATTATATTATATGCCTAATATGTGTTATTGGTACCAAAAATCATCATCTTTCATTATTTATGTGGTTTTAAACATGGTCATATGTTTTATATTATCTAATTACATAGTTATATATGCAATTTGTCACTGCCACTGAATTAAGACCATAATTTAGAGAAAACACGATTGAAATTATTTGTTTGTTTTTGCGTGTCTCTGCTAACCAATTTGCAAAGCAAAGGAGGGGCGTGTCATCCCCATGGTTACGAGCCAGGGAGCACTTTGTAGTCTACCGTTGTTGTGCATGGGCGTTATAATGAGCGATATAATAGTTATAATAGTGTTATAATAATAACTAAGTGTCTGAGAATAACCCTCTCTGTGACACAGACATCAGAATCAACCGCTGCTCAGAACAGAACGCCACACATTCAGAGCAGAGAGGATCGTTCACAATGTGACAGAGCGGAAAAACAGGATGTTCTATTAGAAAGTAATGGTGACAAAATGGCCTAGATTACAATAATAATAATAATAATAATACATTTAATTTAGAGGCGCCTTTCAAGACACCCAAGGTCAACATTGGCAACGATCATGTGAGAAATATCCCCACGTGTAGATTTACCTTTACCTTTTGACCTTTAGATCTCCAAATAATCACAAAAAAATAAATAAATAAATAAGGAATTGTCTCCATATTAGTCAAGCTTACCTCCCTGAACGAGGACCTCCACCATGAGGAACACGGCTGTTCGGACCAGAACACCGTTGAGTTCTGCCATCTTATTCTTCCTTCGTGCCTCTTGGGCCTCTCAGTCTGCAGCTTGACGACTCAACTTCACTTCATTGGAACGATAACATGATCTGGGGAGGAAGAAAGGATCCTGTTGCAGGGCCACTCCTCCTCTCCTGTAGTTTGGCATATGTTTTTCCATTCGCCCTTTTGGGTGTGCCCTGTCAAACTGTATTTACATTTCGGAAAGGTCGAGAAAGGAAACCGCTGCAAGTAGCCCCTAGCCCCAGGGCCTACAAACAATCACCTATATTGTAATACAGATAAAACTACCCATCACATCACTAATAAATGACCATAACCACACCAATGCTTTCTACAAATTAAAAACAAAAGAGAAAATTATACAAAAAATGAGAGATAATACAATGTGAAGTAATTTACAATAACACATATTATAGAAAATGATGCAAAAAAATCAAAAGAAACCTTTCTCTTCATACGTAAACAGATGATTAAAAGGATAACATAAAAATAGAATCCTAATTCGAACCAAGGTGTGCTATATTATCCCTCTGAAACAGCTCTTTCTTTAATAAGAATGAGAACAATAACAATGACAACAATTACTTCACATTAAAGATGACCTAGATAATATTGTACCGCATTAAAACAAGAAACTCAGATTTGTCCTGTAAAAGCAGGACTTGAGCTCACCTCTCACTGTTAGGGTGACGAAGGTCTCCTGGTTGTACTGTGAAGTGCTGGCGTAACACAGGTACCTGCCCTGGTCCTGGAGGATCACCCTGGCCAGACGAAGGGATGTGTTGCCCCCTGAGATCTGGTCATTGAACAGGGAGGTCTGGAGATCAGAGAACAGGGTGGTGTTGGAGGCAGTGGCGTGGCGTGGGGATTTTTTTTGAGGAAGCCAAGTGAGGCCAAACCTTTAGAGAAAATAGTACGTTGCAGCTTGGTTGTATTTAATGCAACTATAAGAGCTATTTGAGCACCTGGTCATTTACCAGGATTTACACATGCCTGTAATCTGACACACACACACACACACACACACACACACACACACACACACACACACACACACACACACACACACACAGTAGGCCTACTCCTAAACATCTCATTAAATTATACATTTTATTATAAATGCAACCCCTCGCCGACCGAAATGCACAAGCCGCTAATAGTCAAAGAATCGACAGCGCGGCTGTCGGCTATTTCAAGTTTCATGTTCACGTGTGAGGGGAAAAACGGTCTGTCTAGTTACTGGACCAGATAAAATGAGACGGAGAGGTAATAAAGTCTGTCGGCACGAGGACCTTGGATTTATTAAGTAAAGTGGCAACGGTTATACAGAGTCATAAAGCGTGAGAAATCGAATATGTCTAAGTCCCTAATCAGCGCTGATGGTTCGTCCGGAGCTTCGCCTCCGTGGAAGGTCTGCTTCAGAAGAAGGTGAAGAGTCCCTGTGTGGTACAGTTTTATGCTGTATCCTCCTCTCGATGAGGTGTGTGCGTTTGAGGTGTGTGTGGTTCTGTGTGTTTTTGCTTGGCCTTGGCTCCCAGGCCCTGGTGTGTATGCCTCCTAACGGGGGAGAGCTCCTCATGTCTCCGGTGTGATAAATTAAAACGGGGAGAGCCCCCCCGAACTGTCTCGTGTGTGATAATTTAATGTGGCTCTCAGGCCCTTGTTATGGGCAGGTGTCTCTCTTGGTTCCTTCTAACGGGGGAGAGCTTCAAAGTGTCTCCTGTGTGATAAATTAATGTGGCTCTCCCGTTCTTGAGGATGACTGGTGCATTGTCTGAGTGTCCACCATCTGCCAGCCTGGGAAATGGGGCCTTCGGCTCCGGCCTTGACCTGACTATATATTATCATGTTTGTGTTCGTTGAGTTAGAGCAAGAGTTGACTATATTGTAATGTGTCTGCCATGTGATGTGCTCATCAGGCTAGGGTAGGAGTTAGCTATATTTGTAATGTACATGTGATGTACTCAGCAGGTTATTTTTTCCAACATGTGTAACAAGACTCACACAATCACAGTATTTGAGATGATAAATAACATGTGGCTTTTTGATTTACCGTGCCTCGCGATTGCCCGGGACAAGTTGGCAACGTCCACGAATCCTGTAGTGACCCAGGGGTTGTTGAGGGAGCACGAATCCTTGCCAAAAAAGAAGACACGGCCAGCAAAATAGTCGCTGAGGTTTGCTGCTGCAAGCTAGCCACTCCGTTCGTGTATAGTTTTCTTCATTGAACGTCCGAAAGAAGCCTTGCTTTCTCTCCACGCGCAGTTTCATCTTCGGTGTTGGCCTGCCATCGGATTTTATTTTGATTCGCTGCTGTTGTGGTAGTTTGGTAAAATTATTTTTAAGTAAATAATCTAAATCTCCACCCACCATAACTGCACTTGATAAGAAGGCTACTCAAAAATGAGAACAATTCAAACATGCTAATTTCGCGCGGCAATTTAATGGTGTTAAAGTAAAAGGATGCTCCAATGATTATGTATAATCATTGTCGATTTTCTTTTGTTTAATAATGTGATAATCAGCCACTTTTATATATTTTAGGGAACTATCTGTAAGAGAGTAGCTAACTCTCTGACCTGGGATCGTCTGGTTCTTCCCGTGCTGCTCGCCACAGTGTCTCTGCTCAGAAGACCATAACACAAAACTAAAATTTGAAATGACAAGCAACAGATGATTAAAATATATTCATTTATTTAATTTGATATGGTCACCATTAACTTAATGGGTACAACATAACACATCTGTGCAGCACCAGAGGCATCGTGTGTTTGAGGTGAAGCACGCTCATTTTAGACCTCCCACAGTGAGGCAGTGAAGACAAAGACAAACCAAAATACATCATTAACATGAATATACAGTATATAGTAAACTAAAATATATAAATGTGGTTGATTATTACATTATAATACAGATAAAACTACCCATCACATCCCTAATAAATGACCCAGAAATAACCACACAAACGTTTTCAACTAATTAATTTAAAATAAAAGAGAAAATGACACAAAGAACGAAATAAAATATAATGTGAAGTAATTTACAAGAGAAAATATTATAGAAAATGATACAAAAAATTCAAAAGAAACACTTCTCTTTAAACGTAAACAGATGAGGCTGATGCTGATGATGATTAAAAGTGTAACATAAAAATAGAATCCTAATTGTAACCAAGGTGTGCTATATGATCCCTCTGAAACAAAAAAAGAAAATTAAGATTATTCTTTCTTTAATAAGAATGAGGATAAAAACAGTGACAGCAAGACAGAACCAAATAACTTCACATTAACGATGACCTAGATAATATTGTACCGCATTAAAACAAGTAACTCAAAGTTGGGGTTAGGGTTAGGGTTAAGGTTAACCCAGGACTTGAGCTCACCTCTCACTGTCAGAGTGACGAAGGTCTCCTGGTTGTTCTGTGAAGTGCTGGCGTAACACAGGTACCTGCCCTGGTCCTGGAGGTTCACCCTGGCCAGACCAAGGGATGCGTTGCCCCCTGACATCTGGTCATGGAACAGCGAGGTCCTTCCCTTGTAGAGAGGGTCCTGGTGTCCCAGTTGGTCCTGGTCATCATAGTAGGAGTGGACCTGAACATCCTTCCCATTCACCTTGTTCCAGTGGAGGATGGTATCACTGTTTGGATGGAAGCGGCAAGGCAGCACACAGCTCCCCCCAAACACACAGCCCACCTGGGGGTCTGGAGATCAGAGAATAGGGGGGTGTTGGAGGCATACTCTTCATTAACTTTATTAAAACAAGATAACAACTTTATTAATCCCCCGGAGGGGAAATTCCTTTGTTTCAACAGGCCAGCAGCAGTGGAAAACACAGGATAAGGTACAATACAATAAAAATACAAAGTACTAATGAGAACAAAAATAGACGCTAAAGTAAATGCTGAAGTAAAGAAAAAAAGAACAAACGTTATAAACAATATAATTAATAAATTATAAAGTGTCAAGTGTAATTAGTAAATTATAAAGTGGGTAAGTACCAGTACTTCACATATTAAAGTGTATAAATGCAAATGGTGCATGTCCATAAGTAATACTACAAATGTTTATAAGTGATCTTGAATTGCTCGTAAAATATGACATCTGCAATCTGAGAGAGTGAAAGAAGACTAAGGGCCCCATCTTGCGCAATTGACTTTCTACCCTGACGCATGTGTCGTTGCTAGTTTGCAACTGGCGCAGAGCGTTCTTTTCCCTCCACCGCCACGCATCGGTAAATTAGGGAATGATCGTGTGCGTGTGCTGGCGCAAACGTTCCCAGGTGCGATTTTGCATTTTCAGGAAACAATTCCGCCACAAACCAGGAAATAGCTGGTTTAAGGTCAGTGGCGCGTTGTTCAGATGCTATTTTAAGGGCGCATGCATAATGTCGCTTGTGCACCTCGCGCATACACTTTGCTTCTCTCATCTACCTAGCCACACATTCTTGATAAATTATTTGGGAAAGAACAGCTGATACAGCGGTAATAAGTTGTACTTTTAAATCAATGCATCTGCAAACAACGTACAGCAAACATATTTTCTTGACAGAGACATCGTGTACAAGCCCATAACTTTTAGGATTGAGGAGTATTTGATCGTGAGAAAACATTGTTTTACCGCGAGTGAGTTTTAAAAATAATGAATGAATGCGGGCGCGCGTGTGTGCGTCCATCTGTTTAAACACACACGCAAACTAAACACGTAACGCATAATACAGTCCATGGCACTGTATATTAACGGGGGGACACATGCATATTAGGAACACGAGTCGATAACGATAATGCATAAAATACTGGTACGTGGTTTGTTATTGTATTGCGTATATCATTAAATAGAACCACAGTTACCGCATATCATATGTGTGCTAAGTTTTCTTTGCCGAAATTTATTTGTGGAAGAAAACGCTATTCCATGTGTGAATTAGGCCATATTATTTGGCCATAAACTGATCCATTTGAAGTTTAAAATTAATTTGGTCATGCATCTGTCCCATTGGAGACTGCAAACGCGCTGTCAAAATATCAACTCTTCAGATTCAAATGCACTCATGGCTCTTAAAAGGGATGGGAGCTGGCACTCTCATTGGTTTACTGCACGTTACGCCCAAACCCCATCTACGGGTGATTAGGCTACTTCAGACCAAGCCTATTTAGATTTGCGCCGGGCGCAAGAGTCATTTTTGCGCCGGTAAAATAGCAACATCGCCATAGAACCGCCCACAAAGCTACTTACATTTGGCGCATCTCACTTGCGTTTCAGACCGATAAAAAATAGGGACTAAGTCCTCTAAACTTATCCAGACGACAGACTTAGGTTGCATGTATTTTGAAGAATGTATTTTTTCTTCAGTAACACACATTTTTCAACATAATGTCTTTATCTTTCCCAGTGTGCTTTCGTCTCTCGACTTCTCTCACATCACCTGACCATTCTGAGAACCTGGGTTCGTCTTTAGAGACAGCTTTTGTTTCTGTATGAGAAAAGCGCGAAATGAAGTAAAAATATTACAAGCAGAATCAAGCAGTTGTATTTTATATTATTATTTTCATCATTATAAGTGAAACCTAAAGGTTATATTTGAGCAAAAAAGATTAGTCCGTTTGTGTTCTGGTGCTAGTCCAAATATCAAGCATAACAAACCAAACAAAAAAAGAAGTCTTGATAATAGGTTTGCCAGAGACGGTTTACATTCGGTCCAGCTTACCTCCCCGAACGACGACCAGCCCGGTCAGCAACACGACCGTCTGAATCACAACACTGCCCAGCACTGTCATTGTCTGTGTCGTCCTCTCTCAGCTGTACCTGTTGTTGGACTGCTGACAGGATCAGGAAACACCAACCTTAACCTGGACTGATTAGACCTCCTGGCTGACATTTATGACTTTTTATTGGCTTGGGATTAAGAATACGAGTAATGGATCACTTAGTTATTAAAATTAGGTTAGGAATATAATTAAATGGCAATATTTGTGAAAAATACAATTTGATCAAAATAAAGTGTTCACGTAAAAGCAGTAAGTGGTTTGTTATTTTGCATTCAAACAAATAATTTGTGATATGATGTTTCAATTCGTCAGAGGTATTTCAAGTGTACAATACATTTAATTGCGTGTGTGTAAAAAAGCTAGTCAGTATAGGTGAGAAGTTTATAGGGTCTGGTCAATAAATAATAATAGAGGAAATCCATTCTCTACTATTGATGGACTATATATATTGCACAGCATTTTTCTAATGTAGTTGTATTGATACAGTTTAATGTTTTTGATTAGGTGAGAGAGAAATTTAATTGAAAGGGATTTTTGCTCAGAAAGAAATAACACAAAAACTGCAGTGAGCTTTGAGATGACAAGCAAAATATATTTATTTATTTAATGCAGTGATATTACGCCACCCGGTGTGAGTGTGATTAGCTACTACAAGCCTTTTGAAAATCTGCCTTTTCATGTGTTTAAGTGACATCACAAGTGGGTGTGTCCACCTAGATGTATGCTGGATAGATCAGACTACCAGCCTACCCAGTTGACTGTAGCAAATGTTGCTTATCTATGCATCATACATCTAGGACGGGTGAACACTCCCACTTGTCCAACAGGAAAAGGCAGATTTCAAAGGGCTTGTCATGGCTAATCTCATCACACCTGGTGGCATTATATCCCCCCTTTAATGTGATGTGGTCGCCATTAATTTAATGGGGACAAAATGACAGATCTGCGCAGTTCGATTCCTGCCCGTGGTCTTTTGCTGCATGTCTTCCCTCCTCTCTCCCATACCTTACTGTCTCTCCCACTCTACAATAGAAAAGGTAAAACCTCAAAAACAAATCCTAAGAAAATAGAAAGCTTAATCGAGGAGACACCAATGTATCTGTCGAGTGTGTGGATGGTGGCTGGTTGAAGCAGCTGGTCCGAGTCAGACTGATGGACTCTGTGACTGGGTGAGGCTGCACACCTGTTGCATTGACACAGTCAATACAGCACAGCACAGTCCTGTTGCAAAACACAGTCTTAGACCAAGCCGACAGACCCAGACACACACACTGTTCTCCTGCATGGCAGCATGGATCGCCTACTTTCTGAAAATAAAGTGGCTCATCACGTTGCTGGCCTAATGAACATTGTTTGTAGTATAAGACGATGTACCATTGCCTTATCCCTTGTGAGCGGTGACTTTTAACACAAGGCATAGTAAAGAGACCAAACCAGAAATAATATTCTGTATTAAATAACCGCTCTACTGTCCTAATGTGATGTTTCATCAGGGGGCGCTGTGGCAATGTTTTCAAAGCTTGGTGGATTTGGCTTACAGTGGGACGCTACATGGAGGCCTGCAGGAGACATGCTGAACACCTGGCAGCATTTCAGGGCTACATTTCATGTAGCCCTGAAATGCTCCTACGCTCTTCCCCTTGGTTTTCCTATACCTGTATTAAAGTATTTATCGGACTCTGACTGCATACAACCTCCCTGTCTCATCCGTTCCCTTTCTAGATAGTCTTTGCACCCCAGTGTGTCCTCCGCTCCCTACAGCCCTGATATCTTTGTGTTTGATCTCCAAGGTATTTTGTTTTACCTGTCCGGCCGTTTGTGCACTCTGGTTTTATTACCATTGCATCATCTGGAATGTTTTCAGTATTTTCTTGTACCTTGTTTCTTGTATTAAGGCAGCCAAGTAATAGACTAAACTATTGGGTAACATTTTATAATAAGGTGCCATATAAATAGCAAACTAGTCATTATTATCTAACCCTTCATTAATATTTGCTAATTGTAACTAAAATATCTATTCGGCACAAGTTAATAGGTTCTTTTCGCTGACCAGTGTCGCTGGTTAGGGTTAAGGGTTGTGTGTTAGGGTTAGGTCCGTGTGTTAAAGGCACCCAGTGCAACTTTATGTAAACATTCAATGAAAAATAAACATTCAATTTCTAGTCTTTTTTACACGTGGTAAGTTTCAATAACTCCATACCATTACATATCGACATTCAAGGAGCAAAGATGAGACGTCGTTGTGTGGTGAGAACTGATAGAAAATCGTAAACAACAACAATCGCCGGTGGGGAGAAGCCATTTTTCCATTGACTGGAAGCCTGCTTTATTTATTGTAGGTTACAAAAAATAAAGAAAATGGCGGCATTGTTGTTATCGATTTTCTATCAGTTCTCACCACACAACGACATCTCATCTTTGCTGCTTGAATGTCGGTATGTAATGGTATGGAGTTATTGAAACTTACTACGTGTAAAAAAGACTGGAAATTGAATGTTTATTTTTCATTGAATGTTTACATAAAGTTGCACTGGGTGCCTTTAACACACGGACCTAACCCTAACACACAACCCTTAACCCTTACTACGTGTAAAAAAGACTAGAAATTGAATGTTTAATTTTAAGCCTCGAAAGTTGCACTGGGTGCCTTTAACAACTATTGTATGTTGTAGGTCCTTGCACCTAAAAATAGCACTAAATGTAAACTAGTATAGGCCACCACTCATTGACCATGCTGGTGCCTGACCCACATATTAAACCGACCTACCCACCCAACGTTAATGTTGGGGGGCTACACCTGTGATGACAGTTCTGGGAAAAGGGTCTATTGCTCAGTACGGAGCAAATGAATTGGATACCTTCAGGATTGTCATTGCTTCACCTCACAAATGTTTCTTATATTTCCTCCTCCAGCATCATTCCAATGCTGGTTGTTTGTTCTGCTCCAAAGAGCATCCCTTCACTCTTTGTCGCATCCCCTCATTCTCGTTTTCCCACTAGTTCTCATCCTCCTCTTTTCCCCTTGGTTCTGCCATACCTGTGTTAAATTACCCATCGGACTCTGACTGCTTGTAACCTGATTTATATGGAATCAGATTTCAGCCCTGATAGCGCATGTTTGATCTCCCTCGTGTTTGATCTTCCCTGTCTGGCCGTTTGTGGACTCTAGATTTATTGCATTCATTCTCCGGATTATACCATTGCCCCTTTTGGAATGTTTTTCATTTTTCTTTGTTCAAAGAGTAAAAACAAAGATTTATGAAAATAATAGCTTCATGATAATTAAAAAAAAAATGATATAAAAATGATTCAATAAATGTTAGCAAAAATGATGTTAGAAATTATTACTTTTTACACGTAAACAGATGAGGAAGTTTAAAAATATAAAATAAAAAATACTCCTAATTTGATCCAAAGTGTGCCATATGATCCCCCTGAAAAAGAAAGAAAATGTTTATTATTGTTTATTTGATAAGAATGAGAATAATAACAAATAATAATAATGAAAGAAAGACGCATCCTAATGCCTTCTCATTAAACATGCCCTAGATAACAAGGTTTTACACCCGATGTCTAAGGTGGCTTATCAGTTCCTGGCCCAGTGAACATGGTTCAGTAAAGAAGTCCTTCAGACTTACAGGTGACAGTGTTGTTCTCTAGTGCAATGTACACTGTAGCAACAGGAGTTGGATCAGGAGCTGCAACAACATGACAGCACATTAAAACAAGAAACTCAAAGAGTTCTTTGCTCAATATTTCATTTTGTTATAAAAATATGACATCCCATAAAAACAGGACTTGAGCTCACCTCTCACTGTCAGGATGACGAAGGTCTCCTGGTTGTATTCTAAAGTGCTGGCGTAACACAGGTACCTGCCCTGGTCCTGGAGGTTCACCCTGGACAGACCAAGGGATGCGTTGCCCCCTGAGATCTGGTCATGGAACAGGGAGGTCCTTCCCTTGTAGAGAGGGTCCTGGTATCCCAGTTGGTCCTGGTCATCATAGTAGGAGTGGACCTGAACATTCTCCCCATCCTTCCTGACCCAGTGGAGGATGGTATCACTGTTTGGCTGGAAGCGGCAAGGCAGCACACAGCTCCCCCCAAACACACAGCCCACCTGGGTGTCTGGAGATCAGAGGACAGGGTAGGGTTTGAGGCATGCTCTTCATTAACTTTATAAGCATGTGCATAAGTAATGCTATGATGGTGATAACTGATAATAAGTGACTACTCCTCAACAAATCCTATTGAATCGCTCATAAAATATACTTTTTTTTTTTTTTTTTTGCAATCTGTGGCAGTGAAAGACGACTCTGTGTTTTGGTGTGTCTCCCTGTGTTTCCCTCCTGTGTTGATTACTGCTCCCTCCCCTAATATGTCGCTTCTGTTCCTCGTTGGGTGTCTTGTGTTTTGTTACTTAAGCCCTTGTCTTTCCTTTGTTCCTCGTGCTGTCATTGTGGTTTGTTGGTCCTGCGTGTTCTCTGTGGTTACCTGTGTTCCCTTGCTCTTGCTCCTTGCCTTAGCCTTTTGGCGGAAATAAAGTGCAGTTTTCCCTAAACCGTCTGCATCTGGGTCCTACCTGCCTGCCTGCACCCACAACCCTAACACGATGTCCTCTTAACTAATCCAGACTTTGGACTCATGCTCTTTGATGCCTTTCAGAGCTTACTTTGTTCAACACACTTTTCTTTTCTACGTAGTGACTTTATCTTTCCCAGTCTGCTTTCCTCTCTCGCCTACTCTCACGCAACCTGACCCACCTGATAGCTGGGGCGGCAGTAGCTGTCCGTAACCGCAAGGTCTCTGGTTCGATCCCCGGCTCCTCCTAGCTGAATGCCGAGGTGTCGCTGAGCAAGGCACCTCACCCTAGCTACTGGCTGTCGCCGTGCATGGCTGACGCCACCTTCGGTGTGTGTGTGTGTGTGTGTTTATGAATGGGTGAATGTTAGGCCATATTGTAAAGCGCTTTTGGTGGCCACTGGTTACAACAAAAGCGTTATATAAATGCAGTCCATTTACCATTTACCATAACTTTAGTCTCTGTCTGAGTTAAGTTCAAATTATGTCAAAAATTATGTGAGCAGAATCTAGTGATTCTAGTAGGAACTCAAAGTTTCAGATTTAATCAATGTGTAGCGACAGGAAACACACTAAAAGTCACTGAGAGGCTGAGGTTGGCTTGGTTCCTTGTCTGATACGCTTCCAAGAAAGATTTGCAGAGATTCCATTTTTTAGTAATGAAAAATATCAACTTATTAGAACATACACAAAGTATAATCAAGATAATTACATTAATCAAAAGAACGTTGCGAAAAGTATGGTGAACCATTCAGCCTCTATTCCTCCATACAGGTGAACAGGTAATATGTACTAGCACTCTAATATGCACCAGCACTTTATTGTGCACTGCACTTTAAATGTGACCTAGCACTGTACTTTTGACTAGTAGGTAGGACAAATTGCACAGCTCAGATCTTCTTACACTCTGGTCCCTATCTGGTTACCAGTTATGTACTTTCTTTTTGTTGGATGTTCTGTATGTTCCATGTTTATCTATGCAGCAGTACCCTGTCTCTTAACAAAATTTCTCCCATGGGAGACAAATAAATTAACTTGAACTTGAGTGGAACAGCTAAATAGGTGAACAGGTGAACAAGTGAACACGGGAACAGGTGAACAGCTGAACAAGTGAACACGAGAACAGGTGTACAGGCAGTGGCGGTGGGTCAATAGAGGGCGCTAGGGCGCCACCCCTCCGTGAAATATTCACTTGAATATATCTGCCAACTATTAATCAACTATTATCAATACGAAATAAATCAACAAAAATACATAGCGTTTATCCTCGTTTAATTGTGATATACTTGTCACTGCCAGCAACCATTTAAATGCGTCTGAACGTCAATGAAATACATTTTAAATAAAGCCCTCCTCCAAGTCAGGGGCGACGGCCACGTTAACCTTTTTCTGTCTATCAAGCAGAGAAAGCTTTTCATTGGCGCAAGAAAATTCGCCCTCGTGTCGCACCAGTGTGCGCTCCAGGCCAATGGTATCGCTTTCTTTTTTGTTATCACCACATTATTGGACAATTCAGCGAATCATTCAAATAGGCTACCTCCCTCAGCAGCATTCACGCAACAAAACTTTTAGAGAAGAGATAGATCGCTAACTAGCAGAGTTGTAAGCACTTTCCATCCTTTTCAGTGGATGAATTGGACTCCCCAAGCAATGCTATACTTAAAAGGAGCAAGTAAGTTACATATTAATTTAGTCTTTTGGCCTGTAGCAGCATTTAAACAAAATGAAGCAACTGTCCCATATTTTTAACTGCATTTGAAGTAGACATTGAGACTCACAAAAAATAGACGCTATAGGACGGTGATCATGATTTGTCTCAATACCAGAATAACAACAATGGTTCAAATAGCAATGGCTGGTGGAATGGCCAGGTCTGTATATGCAGTGTAAGCTTGTCCAGGCCCTGCAAGTCAGGATGTAGGCTATGAATCTGAATGAATAGTAGGTAAATAGGTAGTGGCCATCCCCAAAATGCACCAGAATACAGGAAATCAAATGTATTAAATTCCATTTTTTTTATTCCAGACCCCCTGTCTGTTACTGTGCCCCAACATTACAAACCCTAGCTAATAACTATGCCACGAATATTAACCCAAACACAAACCTAATATTATATCAATGGAATCATTCCTGGCTACTTCAAATGAAAAATAAACATTTTATTTTGTATTTAATCTTATTATTTTCACCATTAAACCTAAAGGATATATTTGTACAAAAAATATTATATTATATATTATATTATATATTATATATATTAGGTTTGCCAGAGAGGCGGTTTAGATCCGGTCCACCTTACCTCCCTGAACGACGACCAGCCCCGTCAGTAACACGACCGTCTGAATCACAACACTGCCCAGCGCTGTCATTGTCTGTGTCTTCCTCTCTCAGCCGTCTAAAAACAGAAGTTTAGAAATGCTTTCCCAGAAAACATCGGGTCAGATACTACCTCAAAATTGAGGTTGTCTGTGTGTTAAGGTCCTAAACCTCCTGACTTTATGACCGTACCAACGGTTATTTTGTAATGTAGAGGTGTGTGCTTTTTTCTATTTATGACAGGTGAAGGCCGAGCCCACAGAGGAGGGGGCATGTGCAGCCAGATACACAGACACAGACATACAGTTACACACATACACACAGTTACACAAACAGACGCACAAACAGACGCACACACACACACACACACACACACACACACACACACACACACACACACACACACACACAGTTACAAACATAGATACACAGACACACACACAGATACACAGACACACAAACTGACGCAGACACACAAACAGACAGCTAGGTGGAGGTGGCCGGTCCAGCAGGGACCTGGGGGGGGGGGACAGCACACGTTCAGAGACACCTCTCACATCCCCTCGGGGAAAGCTTTTAGAATGCTGCTAACCAGCTGGGCCCTGGCGAGCCTCTCTGGCTAGCTCACCGCTCCTGACTTTGGCCATGCAGCGGACTTCTCCTTGTGAACCTTTAGAGAGACGCAGGGCGAGCTCCCATCTGAGGCCTCGGATTATTGTGTTGTATGCCTTTTCTATTGTTTGTTGATGCATGTTGTGATGTATCGTTGTTTGTACTATTATTACAAATGTATATGATCATAAATGTCCACAAGTATTGGGGGCTTTTTTGCGTTTGGAAATCTCATCTGTCTTAGACGAAATATCTGGTCAAGGAATTGCCACGACAACACACACACACACATCATTCATGACTCTATAAACACAAACACACACACACATACACATACACACACGTATGCAGACATAAACACACACAGACACATATGTACATAGACATGAACACACAAACACCCGCACACACACATTGTTTATGAATCTATATCCACACACACACATATACACAAACTGTGGCATTTCCCCGGTGCCACGCCCCCTGTTCGGGAGAGTCGAGGCCGGGATATACCGCCGGTGGCCAACAGCCGGCGACATACCCCGTCCTCCGGAGAGCCGCAATCGGGGAAACGAGGAACACCTGGGCGGGAGGCACCCAGGAGTTAAAAGGAGGCCACCAGCCGACAGAACGAGGAGAGTCGAGTGGAAGAGAGGACGACGCAGAGGACCGAGACCCCGCACCGTGAGCCGCACGGCGGACACGTGGACCACGACTCAAGCAACCCCCCGCCTTGGATGTACAGCGTGCGCTTGAGAAACTGTTTGATACCGAGTGCAATAAACCGCCGTTTGAGGCTTTGGACCCTCACACCCTGCCTGGTCCTTGCTTTGAGCCTTCCTACCTAACCGAGTTACCACATATGGTGGAGAATGCAGGCAACTCGGTCCACGCACGGCTCCCGGTAAGGACCCCACCCCGCGTTTTGGGCAGTGGCTTTTCGTTTTTGGATTTTTTTCTCTTTTTTTTTCCCCGGTGCGGTTCCTCCGTTCGCGGAGGTGAATACCCGCGGACGTAGATGCAGAACCCCGGGACAGCCGCAGGACCAGCCGGCCCGAGAGAGTCGGACACCAGCCTGGCCCTGCTGACGGAGGCGGTGCTCCGCCTGACCCAGCAGGCCACCCGCGACCCGCCGATCACCGCCCCGACGAGCCGGCTCACAAAGCTAGGACCCGACGACGATGTCGAGGCCTACCTAGAAACATTTGAGCAGGTGGCAACCCGGGAGGGGTGGCCAGAGGCCCAGTGGGCCTGTATAGTGGCCCCGTTTCTAACCGGACCCGCCCAGCAGGCGAGTCAGGACCTCAACCCCGGGGACGCGTGCCTATATCCCGCACTCAAGGCGGCCGTCTTGGCCTACTATGGACATAGCCTTGCTGCGAAGGCCCTAAATTTCCACGAGTGGACGTTCGACGTCCGAGGACTCGTACGGACCCAGGTGGCCCACCAATGTCGGCTAGCCCGGAGGTGGCTGGTGGACGGAGCGGGACCCAGCCCCGTGGATCGGGTCGTGGTGGACAACGTCGTGCGGCAGCTGCCCCCCGACGCCCGGAGGGTGCTGGCCCACCACCACCCTGAGACCGTGGACGACCTCGTGCGCCAGCTGGAGAACTGGCAGGTGGCCCAGCGGCTGGCGGCGGGCCCGAGGCCCAACCCCCGGGCCACCCGGAGAGAGACTCCGACACCGCCGTCGAGGACCCGGCCGTCCACCCCGCCCCGAGAACGAGGGGAACCCGAGATCCGGCGCTGCTACCACTGCGGACAACGGGGACACCTGGTCCGGGACTGTCCCGACCGACAGGACGTCCCCATGCCCTCCGCCTGCACTGCCCCGAGAGACCGCCCCACCTGTATGCTGGCGACCTGCTGGACACAGGGCGACAAGGACTCCCCCACCGTCCCCATCAAGGTGATGCACCAGGACACCCATGCCCTGCTGGACACGGGGAGTGCCGTGACCCTGGTGAGGGCCGACCTAGCCGGGGGCAGACCGGGAACCCCGATGCAGGTCTCCTGCGTACACGGCGACACCCGGACGTACGAAACCTGCCACGTGGTAGTACGCACACCACAGGGGGTCTTCGTCGCCCGGGCCGGGATAGTACCGACCCTTCCGGTGCCGTTCCTGATCGGCCGGGACTGCCCCATCTTCACCCGCTTCTGGAGCTCCATGAGGGGGAACCGAGGGGGACGAGAGCTGCACCGTCCCGCCAGCCGAAGCGGACGCCCGGCCCAGCGAGGGGCAAGGCGCCCGCCGACGCGAGAGTCCGGGTCGGAGTCCGGACCCGCCCCGACGACCGCCGCCGACCACGGACCAGCCCTGGGAGCGACCCGCCGACCGACCGCCACGCGGACCGAGACGGACGACACGCCGGGTTCCGGAGGAGAGGGTCCGTCGGCACCGGGAAGCCCGCCCCGATCCACCGGGGACCAGGTACGCCCGGTACCGGGAGACGGAGCCGGGCCCAGCTCCGACACCGTTACCGCCTCCGAGAGGGGGAACACCCCCGAGGAGCCCGAGAGCTCCCCCCTAACTGAGCTATCGGACTTCGCCCAGGCCGGGGGGGAGAACTCGGCCCGTCCGGGACAGTTCGCTACGGCCCAGCATCGGGACGATGCCCTGCGGCACGCGTGGGGACATGTGGTCGCCCACGACGGTCAGGTGAGGGACTCAGTGAGCCACCTGACCCACCCCCACTTCTGCACTCAGCGGGGGTTGCTGTACAGGGTCGACGTGCGCGGGGGGGAGGTAATACAACAACTGGTGGTACCGCGACCCTACGTGTCGAAGGTTTTGTTCATGGCCCACACACACTTGCTCGGCGCACATCTGGGCATGGACAAAACGCGAGAGCGGGTGGTGGCGCGGTTCTATTGGCCCGGGGTTCGTAGAGACGTAGCGCGTTACTGCCAGGAGTGTCCCGACTGCCAGCGCGTAGCCCCGCGGGCAGTGGAGCGGAGCCCGCTCATACCGATGCCCATTATTGAGACCCCCTTCGAAAGAATAGCGCTGGACATTGTAGGACCCCTCCCCAGGACGAGCCGGGGTCATCGATATCTCCTCGTCATATTAGATTATGCGACCCGATACCCCGAGGCCCTCCCACTGCGTGCGGCGACTAGCAAGGCGGTAGCCCGAGAATTAGTGCTACTCTTTAGCCGGGTGGGGCTCCCAAAGGAGATCCTCACCGATCAAGGCTCGTGTTTCATGTCCCGCGTAGTCAAGGAGCTACTAAAACTGCTACAGGTCTCCCAGCTCCGGACCTCGGTATACCACCCGCAGACGGACGGGCTAGTCGAGCGGTTCAACCAGACCATCAAACGGATGCTCAAGAAGAGCATCGAGGCGGACGGGAAGAACTGGGACCAGTTACTCCCCCACGTCCTCTTCGCCATTCGTGAGGTGCCCCAGGCTTCCACGGGGTTCTCGCCCTTCGAACTCCTTTATGGGAGGAGGCCCCGTGGAATACTGGACCTCGCGAAGGAGGCGTGGGAGAGTCATCCCTCTCCACACCGGACCACCATCGAACATGTGGAGCTCGTCAGGGACCGAATGGCCAAGGTCTGGCCCATAGTCCGAGACCACCTCACCCGTGCACAACAGGCCCAGGCGCGCGTGTATAACAGGGGGGCGCGCGTGCGGAACTTCCGACCGGGCGACCAGGTCTTAGTGCTGGTTCCAACCAGCGAGTGCAAGTTTCTCGCGAAATGGCAGGGGCCGTACGAGGTGGTAGAGGCCGTGGGGCCCGTCAACTACAAGGTGAGGCAACCCGGGAGACGCAAGCCCACCCAGGTGTATCATGTGAACCTATTAAAACAGTGGCGGGGTGGGGACGACCCCCCCCTACGGGCCCCCATGGCCTTGATGGTTCGGCCCGCGATCCCTGAGGTCCCGATGGGGACCGACCTCAGCCCCGCACAGAGACAAGAACTCGGGGAGCTGGTGCTGCAGAGCCGGGACGTGTTTTCGGACGTGCCCGGGCGGACCTCGGTGATCTCTCATGAGATCCGGACCGCTCCGGGGGTGACGGTTCGGATCCCGCCCTACCGGGTACCCGAGTCCCGGCGCAACGCCATCCGAGCCGAGGTGGAGCGGATGCTGAAACTGGGGGTAATTGAGGAGTCCCGTAGCGCCTGGGCTAGCCCTATTGTGCTGGTGCCCAAGCCGGACGGGACCCACCGGTTCTGTAATGACTTCCGCCGGTTAAATGAAGTGTCTGACTTTGACTCCTACCCCATGCCTAGAGTAGACGAGCTGATCGAGCGGCTGGGGCCGGCCCGGTACCTGTCCACGCTGGACCTAACCAAGGGGTACTGGCAGGTCCCCCTGGCACCGTCGTCCCGGGAGAAGACGGCCTTCGCGACGCCGGGGGGCCTGTTTCAGTACACTGTCCTGCCCTTTGGTGTCCACGGGGCCCCCGCTACGTTCCAGCGGATGATGGACCAGGTCCTAAGGCCGCACAGCAGTTACGCCGCGGCATACATCGATGATATAATCATCCACAGCGCCAGCTGGGACGAACACGTCAAGCACGTGCGGGCCGTGCTTAACGGCCTACGGGCGGCCGGGCTGACCGCCAACCCTGCAAAGTGCCGGTTGGGGCGGGAGGAGACGGCCTATTTGGGGTACCGGGTGGGGAGGGGGAACGTGCGACCCCAGGAGGACAAGGTGGCGGCTATCCGGGAGTGGCCCCAACCCCAGACCAAGAAGCAGGTGAGATCGTTCCTGGGGCTGGTGGGGTATTACCAGCGTTTTATCCCGGGGTATGCCACCCTAGCCTGCCCCCTGAACGACCTCACCCGGAAGGCCCTCCCGGATAGGGTCCAGTGGACGGAGGCCGCGACGAGGGCCTTCGAGGACCTACGGGGGGCCTTATGTAGTGAGCCGCTACTGGTCACCCCTGATTTTAACCTCCCCTTTACCCTTCAAACAGACGCGTCCGAGGTGGGACTAGGTGGGGTCCTGTCCCAGGCCCGGAACGGAGAGGAGCACCCGGTGACCTATCTCAGCCGGAAGCTCCTCCCCCACGAGCGGAACTACAGCACGGTGGAGAAGGAAGCGCTGGCCATTAAGTGGGCCGTCAACAAACTAACCTACTATCTCTTAGGACACCAGTTCGTCCTGGTGACGGACCACGCCCCACTGAAGTGGATGGCCACCGCCAAGGACACGAACGCACGGATAACGAGGTGGTTCCTGTCCCTCCAGCCCTTCTCCTTCACCGTGGAGCATAGGCCGGGGCGGGAACACACCAACGCCGACGCTCTTTCCCGCCGAGATGCGTGCGGGGGCTGGGCCCCGCGCACGGAGGGGCATAGGCAAAGGGGGGGAGTGTGTGGCATTTCCCCGGTGCCACGCCCCCTGTTCGGGAGAGTCGAGGCCGGGATATACCGCCGGTGGCCAACAGCCGGCGACATACCCCGTCCTCCGGAGAGCCGCAATCGGGGAAACGAGGAACACCTGGGCGGGAGGCACCCAGGAGTTAAAAGGAGGCCACCAGCCGACAGAACGAGGAGAGTCGAGTGGAAGAGAGGACGACGCAGAGGACCGAGACCCCGCACCGTGAGCCGCACGGCGGACACGTGGACCACGACTCAAGCAACCCCCCGCCTTGGATGTACAGCGTGCGCTTGAGAAACTGTTTGATACCGAGTGCAATAAACCGCCGTTTGAGGCTTTGGACCCTCACACCCTGCCTGGTCCTTGCTTTGAGCCTTCCTACCTAACCGAGTTACCACAAAACATAAAGACATAAAAACACACAGCCGCACACACACACATGCACAGACATATGTACACAGACATACACACACACACACACACACACGTACACACACATCGTTCATGGATCTAAACCCACATCAGGTCTGTGTGCCGGTGTTAAGCAGCAGGTAACATCAGTGTCTCTCGTGGTTCATCTCTCAGCCCTCTCTGTGTTCAGCTGGGCTGCTGAGCGTCAGATTAGAGGGGGCCGCTTGGGTCTGGGGGGTCCTCACAGTCCTGACGTTGTTGAGGACCAGCTGTTAGGGGGACGTTTGAATACCTGTGGACCCATGGGCGTATCTGTAGTGCATCGGGTTGTTGAGCAGCAGCTGTTGGTGCTCTGAGGGGTCAACCCGCTCAGTGGAAGTACAACACTTTGTGTTTGATGTAAATAGTCTCTTACAAAAAAATATATCTTCCTTTGGGTTAAGTAGGTTGTATAAAGATTCACTTTCTAAATGTGTTTTAAATTTTGATTGATGATGAATAAATATAAAAACATAATTCAATAGTTTCCTAATAAAGGGCTCTGAAATGTATATTAACTTTGATAAGCCTAACAAAGCAGATGTAATAGTTGTCGATGGGAAAATATTTCAAATGAATATTGATTAATTGTGTTCAGTGGGTAACAGCACAGCAACAGAAGTTATTAAAGATATGTGCACCTGTTTATGATTTGTATTTGTTAATAAACCATAAAGTTAATATCCATCTCGATGGATCCAAATGTATCTATCACATGTAGTCTCATATGTCAGTTTACACTGTCTATCCCCTACCTGTTCCTTAATCACATCAGTATTCACTGTCTATCCCCTACCTGCTCCTTAATCACATATATCAGTATTCACTGTCTATCCCCTACCTGCTCCTTAATCACATATATCAGTATTCACTGTCTATGCCTTACCTGCTCCTTATATCAGTACTCACTGTCTATCCCTTACCTGCTCCTTGATCTCATATCAGTATTCACTATAAGTGGTGTTGAAATAATGCGCATCTGTCTGTTAATCAAAGCCATGTGTTGTTACTTATTGCATGTGGAACCACTAGGGGGCAGTGAATCCACCTCGATGTAGTTCACCTTCTGGCCAACATGATTAGCGCGAAGGAGACACAAAGTGTGTGTGTGTGTGTGTGTGTGCGTGTGCGTGCGTGCGTGCGTGCGTGTGGTCCCTATAAAGTCCACATGAATACTAAAGACTATATGATCAGGGGTCAATATATATTGTCAATATATTGACAACATATTTTGAGCTCTCCGTCTGGCTCCACATTACTGGGTGGAGTCGTGGAACAGCAGCCTATAGGAGGCTATAGTCTTAGAGGAGTACAAACAGGGAGGGGCAGTGGTCCAACTGGTTGGTTCACAGCATCATTACCTTGCTATGAGTCGGTTTGGTGTGGCTCACTTCATTACAGCAGGAAGAAGACTAAGGTACTGTACTCGACTCTGATCCCTGATACATCATAAATGCTATTCACTTCACTTAATCACTTATTGTCACTTATATATCATCAATAGGAAGATGCATTGTTATGTTGTTAATATTATTTTTATGAGTATTAATATGATTACGAGGTGCGGAGAATACATTATACAGTTGTAATTGGTTGTATACAGTTGTATGCATTATACATCTTGGTAAGTGAAGGTGTTTAAAGATCATCTTGTTCTGGTTCTTGTTCTCTGTGGGCCTTTATCACAGCTCTGGTTGTCATGTCATATGACACGAGGAAGTCCATATATGGTGCTGCCTTCAGAGCGGTTTAACCAGCACAGGGAACAGTTGGTATGATTTCAGCATTGTGAACTTGATTTTGACACATTTGAAGCCCTTAGAGACCTTTTGAGTGGAATGATGAATAGTTGTTACAGTTATTAATTAATAATTATTAAAGGCACCCAGTGCAACTTTATGTAAACATTCAATGAAAAATAAACATTCAATTTCTAGTCTTTTTTACACGTAGTAAGTTTCAATAACTCCATACCATTACATATCGACATTCAAGGAGCAAAGATGAGACGTCGTTGTGTGGTGAGAACTGATAGAAAATCGTAAACAACCACAATCGCCGGTGGGGAGAAGCCATTTTTCCATTGACTGGAAGCCTGCTTTATTTATTGTAGGTTACAAAAAATAAAGAAAATGGCGGCATTGTTGCTGTTATCGATTTTCTATCAGTTCTCACCACACAACGACGTCTCATCTTTGCTGCTTGAATGTCGGTATGTAATGGTATGGAGTTATTGAAACTTAATACGTGTAAAAAAGACTAGAAATTGAATGTTTATTTTTAAGCCTCGAAAGTTGCACTGGGTGCCTTTAAATAGTTATTGGAAACATCTGGGCAGCATCTCCACATATTTGCTCTTATTGAGAGTGAGAGGGTCTATGAATCTGCATCTTGGAATGACCACCTTGCCTCTCTGCCACAGTAAAGAGACAACAGCCCCCCAAAAAGCAGCTCACATAAAAACAGAGAGCAAACCAACACTGAATTGCCGTAGAAACAATATGTAGTTGTGTTTGTGTCCAGGTCTCCAGTCTACTATGGATGAGGAGAGAGAGGAGGGGGCTCCTACCTCTCAAACCACTCTGTCTGGGAAACATGGCCGCCAGAGCAAAGCAAATAGGTAAGAAGAGGATCTCACTGTCTGTGACTGTTGTCCTTCTCAGAGCTCAGCACTGATATCTCATGACTCCATCATCAGTCTTAGTACAAGCTTTGTGTTTGTTGTGTTGAAGCCCAGAGCAGCGGGAGAGAGCAGACTCCCCTGGACCCAGCTGTGTCTCCTTGAAGAGTGACCGCTCTATGGATGATCCTTCTAACTTTAGAGATGGAAATCAGTCTATTGAGAAGAGGTGAGGATTTATCAGATATTATACAACTATATCTATCAGACATCCTTTAATCCTGGTTCTTGTTTTTCTAGAAGAGTCCAGAAGGAGAGAGCGGACTCCCCTGGACCCAGCTGTGTCTCCTTGAAGAGCGACCACTCTATGTATCATCCTCCTGAACTTAAAGATAGACGCCCCTCCAGAGAGGAAGGGTAAGGATTTGTCAAAGATTATAAAACTACAGCATCTATCAAACATCCATAAATCCTGGTTCTTGTTTTTCTATAAGAGTCCAGAAGGAGAGAGCGGACTCCCCTGGACCCAGCTGTGTCTCCTTGAAGAGCGACCGGTCTATGGATCGTCCTCCTGGACTTAAAGATGGACACCCCTCCAGAGAGGAGAGGTAGTAGTTTCCAACAAACTAGTAGTTTTACTGACTGATATTTACAATCAGGAAATTTTTGTCTTAAAAAGATACTGTGTGTGTGTGTGTGCGTGTGTGTGTGTGTGTGTGTGTGTGCACGCACGCTGTCTCCACAGGCGACCACAGGAGAGGTCAAAGGTTACCAGTGCTCAGTCTGTACAGCAGCATCAAGCAGAGCTGATCAAGGTGTGTAAATGAAACAAGACATTTGACTTCAGCTCTAAACAGGGGCGCCGTAAAGGGAGGAGGGGGGGGGGGGGGGGGGGGGGGAATTCATCATAATCAAGTTAATATATTTCGAGTGAAAATGTTATCTAAAAAACGTAGCAATTTAAACAAACAAGGGGTTTGTTCCTCCATGTTTGGCTAAATGTTCAGTATAGTCTATATATTCCACCTCTCTCTCTTTATTCCATGGTTCAGTCTTGCGTGGATCCAGTTTTCAGCACAGGTCAGCTTCCACTCGGTGAGCTTACAAGCAGAACAGACGGAGAACAGACTGTCAGTAGTTTGACACGTCGTCGTTGATGTAGAAGTCGGGGTATCAGAAACAGAAACCTGAGGGGGAGGAAAAGGTCACCCAGTTTATACAAATAAAGGTTTTTATTCATTCCCCTACCTGTTGTGCCCATTATCACAGAGCTACCTAGTGAATCATAAAATCTTATATCAATCAAATAGTTCTTCATCAAACATGAAATTCATAAATATAAATCAATAAATGAGGGAGACAGGTGGATGACCCGGGAAGTCTGTTTATTTAGGCCTTCACTCATTTTCTTCTACTTATCAACTATACAGCCAGGGTAGGTCTGTGAATACTGACCCCTAGTGGTGAAAAGTAATGGCAGAGTATGAAGACAGTCTGTGTCTTTTCTGTCCCATTTTACTGAGGTGTTTAGAGCCAGTGTAACATTACTGGCATCTGACAAACTTTGGGAACAAATTTACCAAAATGTAAAGCACCACTGAATTTCATGAATTTCTCAAGAGGCAAGCCTTTTGCCAGAACAGCAACAGTAATGAGAGATGCCACTCATGTATAGGGCTGGGATAAACGATTATTTTTTAAACGATTAATCTAGAGATTATTTTTTTGATGCATCGATTAATCTAACGATTAATTATTTCAGTTTGTTTCGATTATCGATGTTCTCCCCATTAATTGACTAATAGCAACTTATACATGTTGATTTACATATCTGAAGGAAAAAAACATGAATTCCTTAACATTGCAATACATGTTTATTGCCTTTAAATTCCAAAATAAAAGTGCAAAGTAATGCATTCTTAGAAGTCATCTGGAGCTGCTCTCGGGGGGCGCCTCTTCAGGTGCTGGTGCATTGCCGTGGTGCTAGAATGGAAAGTCATCTCCATTTTGCAAAGACGACGTATCACGGAATCGTTTCCTTTTACATTAAAGAATTCCCATACTTTAGAGGAATGAGTGTGTGGAGCCTTGCACTTATGATAGTCTGAGGAGCCACTCGCGTTGCTACTACGCTCCGGCGCCGCCATCTTCGTTTTGGGTTTTTCGAATCTACGCGCATTTTTCACGTCGACGTAATTTATGCGTCGACGTCATCGATGACGTCGACGCATTGTCCCAGCCTTACTGATGTACCTTTTACATTCATACATCAATGGTCAATGACAGCAGGCTTAGTATTAGGTAATTAGCAGTACGCTACTCTAGAGCAAGTCTATCAATCTATGGGTGGTCAAATGGATTTTCTAGGCTGGTGGGTAGTCTAGGTTGGAGGCCCAATATATTATTTGATAAGGCCCCCAATCTCTAGTGGTGCCCCTGGCTCAACATGGGCAATAAAAGCATCTCTTGTGGAGCTCCAGTTTTCCCTCTATAGACCAGGGAGACGTTAATCTAGGACAGATGCTTCTGATGTCCTCAGTTAGTTCAAAGTAAAGTTCTCCTTGATGTTTGTTCTGTTCCAGAGGGCTGAGGAGAACGCACACGCTTTTCTAGACAAGGAGCTGAAGAAGCTCTGGAGGGATCTCTTCTCAAATTACCCACAATGCTCGGAGAGTCAGAGGGAGAAGGAGGAGGAGCTGGATGATAAGAACGAGGAGCAGAGGAGGCGCGCCATAGAGGGAGTGGTAGACATCACAAAGCTCTGCCTGATGGAGATGAACCAGGAGGAACTGGCCGACAAGCTGGGGAGTGGTAAGATACTCATGTATAGGTTAAATGGTTTGATCCAGATATGTAGGGTCATTGTGGGGGTATCAGGTTGAATGTTTTGATCCAGATATGTAGGGTTATTGTGGGGGTATCAGCTTAAAGAATTTTAAACATTAAACTGCAGATCAACAGCAGAATAATTCAGTGAAAGAGATGCACCACTATCTTGTAATATCAGGTTAGCAAGTCACTGATACCACTGATACTCAACAACGACAGCACTACTAATAAAGTTATAAGATCCATGTAAGTAGTACATAATTGCTTGGAAATATGTAATAGTAATATTGCTTGGAAATATGAATGGTATGTGTCTTCTGGTTTGTAATTTAGGAGCTGTTGCGGTCCAGTGGCAACATGAACTCAAGGCTCATCTGAAGAAGAAGTTCCACTGTGTGTTTGAGGGAATCGCTAGAGCCGGAGAGCAGAGACCTCTGAATGAGATCTACACAGAGCTCTTCATCACAGAGAGAGGCAGTGGAGAGGTCAACAAGGAACACGAGGTCAGACTGATTGAAAAGGCATCCAGGAAAACAGCCAATGAGGAAACACCAATCAGATGTGAAGACATCTTTAAACCTGGACAAGATAAACCAATCAGAACAATTATGACAACCGGAGTGGCCGGCATTGGTAAAACTCTCTTAACCCACAAGTTCACTCTGGACTGGGCCGAAGGCAAAGCCAACCAAGACATAGACTTCGCATTTCTCCTCACTTTCAGAGAGCTGAATTTACTGAAAGGGAAAGAGTTTAGCTTACTGAAACTTCTTCATCAGTTTTCAATTGAAACCAAAGAATCAGGAATCTACAGATACAACCATGACCAAGTAGTCTTCATCTTGGATGGTCTGGATGAGTGTCGACTTCCTCTGGACTTCCAGAACAACCCGATCTGGACGGATGTCACCGAGCCGACCTCAGTGGACGTGCTGCTGACAAACATCATCAGGGGAGTCCTGCTTCCCTCTGCCCGCATCTGGATAACCACACGCCCTGCCGCAGCCAATCAGATCCCTGCTGAGTGTGTTGACATGGTGACAGAGGTGAGAGGGTTCACAGACCCACAGAAGGAGGAGTACTTCAGGAAGAGATTCAGAGAGGGGACAATGGCCACCACAATCATCTCTCACGTCAAGAAATCTCGAAGCCTCCACATCATGTGTCACATCCCAGTCTTCTGTTGGATCACTGCTACAGTTCTAGTGGACTTCTTCAAAACATCCCAGAGAGGAGAAGAGGTGCCCAAGACCGTGACTCAGATGTACAGCCACTTCCTGAGGGTTCAGTCCATACAGGGGGACAGGAAGTATCATGGGCGAGCTGAAACTGATCCACTCTGGAGTTCGGAGAGCAGGGAGATCATTGTTTCTCTGGGGAAACTGGCTTTTAACCAGCTGGAGAAAGGCCAGCTGATCTTCTACGAGGCAGACTTGGCAGAGTGTGACATCGATATCAGAGCAGCCTCAGTTTACTCAGGAGTGTTCACCCAGATCTTTAAAGAGGAGTGTGGACTGCACCAGGACAGGATGTTCTGCTTCGTCCATCTGAGCATCCAGGAGTTTCTGGCTGCCCTTTATGTCTTTCTGTCCTACATCAACACTGGTGTCAACCTGCTCTCAGAAGAACAGCAAACCTCCAGGGAAGCTGAACTCCTCCCCCTCTACCAAAGTGCTGTGGACAAGGCCTTACAGAGTGAGAACGGGCACCTGGACTTGTTCCTCCGCTTCTTCCTGGGCCTCTCTCTAGAGACCAATCAGATGCTCCTACAAGGTCTGCTGGGACCAAGAGGAAGTAAATTACTGGACAATCTAACAAAAAACGTTCCATCGGGGCAGACAGTAAGGAGGTCACAAATCAATAACCAAATAGTCCATTACATCAAGGAGAAGATAGGTGGAGATCTCTCTCAAGAGAGAAGCATCAATCTGTTCCACTGTCTGAATGAACTGAATGACAGTTCTCTAGTGGAGGAGATCCAACAGTACCTGTCATCAGGAAGTCTCTCCACTGAATCTCTCTCCTCTGCTCAGTGGTCAGCTCTTGTCTTCATCGTACTGACATCAGAAGAGCAGCTGGACGTGTTTTACCTGAAGAAATACTCTGCTTCTGACGAGGGTCTTCTGGGGCTGCTGCCATTGGTCAAAGCCTCCAAAACATCTCTGTAGGTTCACTCTTAACATGTATTAACAATACAGCACTATACATAATACTAGAATATAAAAGTTGTAGTAAAAAAAGTTCAAAAAAAACTTTTTTAAAGTTCAGTTGTAGTGCACTAAGAACATGTATTGCAATGCACACAATACAATATATATAATACTAGAATACAGAAGTTACAATAACATACAACATATCTGTAGGCATACTGATAACATGTTTTACGATACACACTATATACATAATTCTATAAAAGTAATATTATGATACAGTTTTCTGTTGAAGCATTTTTGTTAGTATCAACATTGTACACCTAATATGTAACTACCATTTAAAGATCTAATGTATAATCATTTGTTCAACTATCAGAAAAGTCTTATCAAACATTTAATCGCGGTTCTCATCATGTTCTGTTTTTTTGTGTGAAGTCTGAATGGCTGTCAGCTGTCAGAGAGATGCTGTAAAGCTCTGGCCTCAGTTCTCAGCTCCAACTCCTCTAGTCTGAGAGAGCTGGACATGAGTTCCAATTTACTGGAGGATTCAGGAGTGAAGCTGCTCTCTGCTGGACTGGGGAGTCCACACTGTACACTGGAAACTCTCAGGTCAGTTTTACTAAGTGCAAACTATTACACCACAAGGTTCGGTTTCAGAAGACTTTTACCTTCTGCCCCCTGGTCTGAGAATCACACCTAAATGACGTCAAACTATATCAGATAATAACTTAGTACCTTTGATGACCACATGTATCAGAGTGGTGCCATTGGACACATTACACCTTTTTGTATATGTGGGATGCAAAAATGAAAAGTTTAAAAAGTAATCCCAAAGTTGCCATTGCAACTTTTCAATTATTAACACAAAATATAATAAAAGTGCGTTGCCACAATCCCCTGTTAACGGGACAGTGGTAGTTAAACAAATGAAGTCGCAGTATTTGCATCCATCAAAGTTTATCGGTCTAAATAAACCAGCAGCCAGACCAATGTAGACCCTGCCTTAGCTGAACCTCTGAAGCTGAGCAGGTGGGCTTGGTTAGTACTGGATGGGAGACCAACTGGGAACACTGAGCTGCTGCTGGAAGTGGTGTCGGTGGGTGGCCAGTAGGTGGCACTCTTCCCTCTGGCCACAGCATAAATCCTGATGCCCCAGTGCAGTGACGGGGACACTGGGCTGTTGAAGGTGCCGTCCTTCAGAGGAGACGTAAAACCGAGGTCCTGACTCACTGAGGTTATTAAAGATCCCAGGACGCTTATCGCAAAAAGAGTAGGAGATTCCCCGGGTCCTGGCTAAAACTGACCAACCAGGCTCATTCATCTGGCCTCCTATTCATCCCTCTGTTTAAATAGCCGATTCATTAATCCCCTCACTCTCCACCTCAAGCTGGTGTGTAATTGATTGATTGAAATGATTGAAATTCTTTATTGACACATGCCCAAACGTAAGCATACAAATGAACAGGTCAAAAGGATAACACATGAAAGCCCATGGGCTTATTTCCATTGTGGTCCCTTGGTAGTGTAAGCATGTATGTACGTGTGTGTGTTAAAGGTAATGTACATGACAATGGGGTCAACAAAGTAAAATATGACATTCTAATCACACATTCACAATTCATGTGTGGTGAGCGTTCTGGCGCCGATTGGCTGCCGTGCATCACCCATGTGGATGCTACACATTGGTGATGGTTAGTGAGGTCCCCCCTTCACTGTAAAGCCCTATATGAAGTCAATGTAAGGTGACTTGAAAAGTGCTATATGAATGTATAGTTAAGTTTGAATGTCCAGTCATCTCCTTGAGCTCACTCCCTGATCCCTGATAGCAGCGCGGAGAGCGGAGGCGCTAGCATCACTGGACGTCCTCCCCTCCAGTGTGGCCCCATGGCAGCCCTGTGCTGTTCGTTAGCTGCACCATGTTTCTCCTGTGAACTAGTTGGATCATTTATGCACTTTTAATTTCATTTCCTAACATGTTCTTTTTATTGTGTGCAGGCTGAATTTCTGTGATCTGTCAGAGGACTGCTGTGAAGCTCTGGCCTCAGCTCTCAGCTCCAACTCCTCTAGTCTGAGAGAGCTGGACCTGAGTTCCAATCGTCTGCAGGATTCAGGAGTGAAGCTGCTCTCTGCTGGACTGGGGAGTCCACACTGTACACTGGAAACTCTCAGGTCAGTTTTACTTAACGTGTAAACAGTTCCATATCAGGAGAATATTAAAAAACGACTACTCGCCCCTGGTTTGAGGATCATCCTAAATGCCGTCTAAATATATAATCGAATAACTCAGTACCTTTGCTGACCACGTTTATCAGGGTGGTGCCATTGGACATATTACACCTTGTGGTTTATGTGGGAAAATGAAAAGTTGAAAAGTTATCCAAGAGTTGCCATTGCATCTTTTTAATTATATACGCAAAGTATAATAATAGTTCCCTCCCACAATCTCCTGTTAACAGGAGAGTGCGAGTTAAACGAATGAAGTCACAGTATTTGCATCAATCAAAGGTTATAGGTCTACGTAGACTAATTATATTTTGGCGAGCAGCACACGTGCGTGCGTGCGTGCTTGCGGTGCATTGTGTAACTGCTTTAAATCTGGTCTCCCGTCGGGTCATTCCTGTAGTGCTCGCCACATTATAATTAGTCTACGTAGACCTATAACCTTTGATTGATGCAAATACTGTGACTTCATTTGTTTAAAGGGGACATATTATGCCATCTATCCGTCATACATCAAGGTGGACACGCCCACCTGTGATGTCAGAAGCTGCACAGTTTTAAAATGGCTTGTTATGGCTAATCACACTCACACCTGGTGGTGTAATATGTCCCCTTTAAACAAATTTAGTCACATTATTTGCATCAATCTCAACTCTCACGCTAACGAGGGCTCCAGGGGTGCTCGTAGGGTGCTAAGAGCATCGTTACTATAGCCTCAGTGGAGTCACCTGCTGGACATTCAGTGGTATTGGATGTGTTTTATTAAAACACATCCAATACCACAGAATGTCCACCTGGCACCATTTCGCAATACCCCAAAACCGTGGTTACCGCCAATATATTACTCATAGACTACTGTAAGATTTAAAAAGCAAAGACCGAGACAGAGTCCACAACAACATAATTTATTGCAGCAATTTAATTCAAAAAATAAATGAGCAGCCAATCAATGTACCAATCAAACGCCACGTCCCAAGGCAACCCTCTGACAAGGCATATAATAAAATCAAATGATTCCATTGGTCTTGTGTGGGAGGTCGCTTTCGAGCTGCACTTGCTGTCTCCCTCTGATTTTAATTTAATCTTGTGGTTGGTCCTCGTATTGATCAATGATAGAAGACATACTGTAAACAAATCATGCTGATACCAGCGGGTGTCGGAGAATCTCTGCAGGCGTTTTTTATTGCGATTATTTGCCATAAAGCACTGTAGGCGCTTCGGTGAGGCTGTGTTGAAGTTCATTATTAATTGGACCGTGTCTAGACAATAACGAACATCCCTGACCTTATAGTAGAGTGCACAATCAAGAGCGTGGTTTCTGAAGTGAACGTAGACTGCTGCGGGAAACTGTGCTGCAATGCGTGCCTGAATGCCACGCGCTTTCGCCGGGCATGCCAAGCTGTGACCGAACCGTTTTGGCAGTGCAAAGAGGCCTATACATCATCCTGCCCAACAATATGGGCAGGATCTAGACCAAGCTCTTCTAATCGGGTCAGCAATAGCCGTGTGTCAATGCCCAGCCTCTGCCTTTGAATGATAATGAATGAATGGAACGTTGCATTTTTAATGTTTACACCAAAGATTCTAGACAAGAGAGTGCGCGCCAATCCATGAAACCTTTTAAGGAATCAGATAAAGTCTGCTCTTTATGTGCTAAGAAATTAGCACATTATGATAAATGTAGTTGTCACACAAGCCATTTTAGATTTTTGTAAGATGGAATTGTTTCGGGGGGAAAATGCCTCGAAAACATATACACGCACAGTGCGTTCAAGATTAGGACTGACAAAGCATATGTCAGCCCAGGCCTATTCAAATGGGTAATATCTTCAGTGTACGTATTATTGTAGTCTATTCTTTTCGTAGGATACTCTGCTGTATGCCTTGATGGGGACATATTTGAACCCTATTTAACCCTATTTTCCTGGGACATTCCTGCGTCTCCCCATCCTGCAGAGCCCATTTCAGCACCGTGTCAGTGGACAGTTACAAGCCTACAAACGTCGTTAGAGCAATGCACGCGCGTTCATGTTAAGAGGAGTTTCAGGAAACGCTCCAAAGAAATTTACGAAGGTCCACAAGATCCTTCTTGAGAATGATCGTACGAGCTTGGATCCATCGTTATCGGGAAACGGGGCCCAGGTTTAAAGCAGTTACACAATGCACGCAAGTCCCAGAGAGTTGCCTTTTTTACACACACACACACACACACACACACACACACACACACACACACACACGACTCCCATGGTGGCGGTGCCGCTTCCCCCCGAGCCTCCCAGGATCCTTTGCGGCACCCGGACACGGTGACCACGGCCGTGATCACCACAATATAATTAACAGAAGAATTATGTATCATCATTTTTATATAACTATCAGAAAAGAAAAGTTTCTGATAGCTAACTATCAGAAAAGTCGTCTAAAACATTAAATCAGGGTTCCTAACATGTTCTGTTTATTGTGTGTGCAGGCTGAATAGCTGTCATCTGTCAGAGCGATGCTGTGAAGCTCTGGCCTCAGTTCTCAGCTCCAAATCCTCTAGTCTGAGAGGGCTGGACCTGAGTACCAATGATCTGCAGGATTCAGGAGTGAAGCTGCTCTCTGCTGGACTGGGGAGTCCACACTGTACACTGGAAACTCTCAGGTGAGTTTTACTCAATGTGCAAACCTTTACAGCACAAGAGTCTTTATAAAAAAAAAGTAACAAAAAAACTTAAATAAAGACATTTAATGTAGAATGTACAGTTTACTATTTTTTATTATTATTGTTCTACCTATTCACATGTAGTCAGGCTTTTTTTAAAGCTTATTATTAGAATTTAAACATAAAAAAAATTAACATTGGCGTAACTTCTCTTTCAATTATGGAAAATGTTAAAGACATAAACACAGTAACATGGTCTTTTATTTTGTGTGTGAAGGCTGAATGTCTGTCGTCTGTCAGAGAGATGCTGTGAAGCTCTGGCCTCAGTTCTCAGCTCTAACTCCTCTAGTCTGAAAGAGCTGGACCTGAGTACCAACGATCTGCAGGATTCAGGAGTGAAGCTGCTCTCTGCTGGACTGGGGAGTCCACACTGTACACTGGAAACTCTCAGGTCAGGGTTAGGGTTAAATGTGTCTTTGGGTTTGTTTAATAGTAAGGGATGATCCAGGACTAGGTGGGCTGTGATCTAAAATAACAGACGACACGTGTCTAAAGCCCAGTTCAGACCAAAGATTAGCCTCGCAACGACTTGCAACTCGCAACTCCTTCCAACTCCTTGAGACGAGACGGGCTGCGACGTTCTAAAAATGGGGCAGTTCAAACTGCTGCACCAGGCGGCGACGTCAGGTGGTTTCCCTAGCAACTGTGAACGCTCTGGCACAGCTGAGAGCCGCAACAGCATCAGCATCACGCTAAAAAGTAGCCTAACTTAGGTTTGCGATTAGGTTGCTTGAGCTTGCACCCCAATTTAGCCTCCCGGACCCTGCACACACATTGGCGGTTTATTGGGTTTTATTCTGATGTAAATGCGACGGCTCCGCGGTTCCGGGGGGGGCGGGGGCTTGGGCAGAGGTGTTGCTGCGCTGTCTCCACAGAGACAACGCAGCGATATCATCATGAGCAGTTCTAACTTTGTAGAGAGATTTCTATTTGCAAAAACTGTTGGTTTATATTTATTGATCCCCTTCGAGAATTTGTGTGCAAATGGGGGGGGACTAGGCTATATTCTCGCCTTCCTACTTTGTAAAGCGCATTGTAGGCCTGTTGCTTATGGGCCGATACTGCGCCCATTCCTTGATTCGTTCTGCCGCAGCACTCCAAACAATTAATTTTATTCCAATATTCGTCAAATCCACTCCAATAGTGGTCCTGCATTGAGTTGAAATCCAACTCTAATGAATAGAGTTGGTCCAGTTTTAAGTTTCAAGAATATTTATACATTCCCAGGGCATGTTAAATGAGTGCATGCCCCGCCACTCATAACAAAATTGTAAAATGCAGTCGTCAATTGATGGAATGGGTTATTTCATACATCATCACAAACAAAATTTGGAT
This sequence comes from Gadus morhua, assembly GCF_902167405.1. Lineage (NCBI taxonomy): Eukaryota > Metazoa > Chordata > Actinopteri > Gadiformes > Gadidae > Gadus > Gadus morhua. The sequence continues at coordinate 19,916,938 of NC_044070.1, read as the reverse complement.
TTAATCAAATAAATTACAGATAAATAATACTGAAATGGCCACTTTTTGGTTGAACACATTTGAAGGAAATAATTACGATCCCCCAATGTTGACCTGAAGTTAGGGTTAGGGTCACGCTGCTGCAACTCTTCCCCTGCGACGTTCCAAAACAGCCTCGTTGCGAGGCGAGTCTTTGGTCTGAACTGGGCTTAAGATCCCCACCAGATTCAGCATCATTATTCATTTGTAGGCTGGGGTCAACATGTCAGTGGAGCACAGATGGGAGGAGGGTGGCCAAGAGGTCAGAGGAGGAACAGAACTTTAGAGGACGAGGATTCTAGGAACATCATTTTTATTTTTTAAGGGTTGTTTATTTTTGCTGTCTTGTTAGCTGCTAGTGTGTTATGAGTTATCAGGTTATTCTAGCTGACAGAACACTGGCCAGCTGATGTGAAGGCGAGGGGTTGCTATACTGTTAACTGCTAGCATGTTATGTATGTTATATGTTTTGTAACTCTGAGGAGTTGCCATTAGTGTAGACATGAGGCTCGGTGATGGTTGCTCTAGACGGGCTGTGATCTGAATTAAATCATAAAGCTTTAAGTTGTCCTTCATATGGAATTAATACTTTATTAATCTGTTTACTTCAGTAAGAAATATTCTCTTCCAGAAAGAATAAATAAACGTGTGTGTGTGTGTGTGTGTGTGTGTGTGTGTGTGTGTGTGTGTGTGTGTGTGTGTGTGTGTGTGTGTGTGTGTGTGTGTGTGTGTGTGTGTGTGTGTGTGTGTGTAGGTTGTCTGGCTGCCTGGTCACACAGGAAGGCTGTGCTTCTCTGGCCTCCGCTCTGAGCTCCAACCCCTCCCATCTGACAGAGCTGGACCTGAGCTACAATCACCCAGGAGACTCAGGAGCTGCGCTGCTCTCTGCTGGACTGGAGGATCCACGCTGGAGACTGGACACTCTCAGGTATGGCGAGGAAAGCTCATCATTCAGAGAAAATGTCTCCTACAAGGATTCAACCCTCTGCTAGATGAAGTTGTTTGAAAAGGCAGTTGTAACTTATGTTGTGTAGAAAGTGATGAGACGGCAGATGATGATGGTGAATGTTTCAACATGCTGCTCTCACTTTGTTTCCCCCCCAGTGTGGAGCACGGTGGAGTGTGGAGGCTGAAACCAGCTCTAGAGAAGTGTAAGTGTCTTTTTTGAATGATGCATGTGTTTCACCTTAGATTTAAATTAGAGCTGGTGATGCTGTTTATTTAATATTGATGACGATGATGATGATGATAATTATAATTAATAATATTGGTTTAGCACCCTAATCATGTTTCTCCCGTCAGATGCCTGTGAACTCACACTGGACCCCAACACAGCCTTCAGACGACTCTCTCTGTCTGAGGACAGCAGGAAGGTGACGCGGGTTGGAAAGGACCAGTCGTATCCGGATCACCCAGAGAGGTTTGACACCTGGGGGCAGGTGTTGTGTAGAGAGGGTCTGACTGGCCGCTGCTACTGGGAGGTAGAGTGGGGAGGAGAGGTTGCTATAGGAGTGGCATACAGAGGAATGACAAGGAGAGGAGTGGGTAATGACAGCCAGCTTGGATTGAACAACAAGTCCTGGGTTCTTGTTTGTGATGACGACGATGATGCTCTCTACGCTGCCTGTCACAACGGTAGTGGAACAGCCCTACGTCTCCCCCCCCCTCACTCTAACAGAGTAGGAGTGTATCTGGACCGGCCCGCTGGCTCTCTGTCCTTCTACAGAGTGTCCCCAGGTGGAGGGGGGTCCTCAGACACACTGACACACATCCACACCTTCCAGGCCTCCTTCACCCAGGAGGTCCTCCTCCCTGGGTTTAGGTTACGTAACAGTGGTTCCTCAGCGTCTCTGTGAGTGTCCATTGTAGACACACAAGCACACACATGTAGACAGTCATAAACACACCCAAACCAACAATCACATATGTACATAGAAATTAACACACACGCACACACAAACAAACACATCGTTCATGACTCTATAAACAAACACACACACAAGCACACACAAACAAACACATCGCACTCTAAACACACACACACAGACTTATTTACACACACACACACACACACACACACACACACACACACACACACACACACACACACACACACACACACACACACGTACACAGACTTATTTACACAGACATGCACTCAGACACACACATCGTTCATGGATTTAAACACACAGCAGGTCTGTGTGCCGGTGGTAAGCAGCAGGTAACATCAGTGTCTCTCGTGGTTCATCTCTCAGCCCTCTCTGTTCAGCTGGGCTGCTGAGCGTCAGATTAGAGGGGGCCGCTTGGGTCTGGGGGGTCCTCACAGTCCTGACGTTGTTGAGGACCAGCTGTTAGGGGGACGTTTGAATACCTGTGGACCCATGGACGTACCTGTAGTGCATCGGGTTGTTGAGCAGCAGCTGTTGGTGCTCTGAGGGGTCAACCCGTTCAGTGGAAGTACAACACTTTGTGATTGATTTAAATACTCCACTGAACTCCAAATGCTGCATTTTATTGGGCTTCTGGAAGGTTCAGCATAAACCATGAAAGGAAGATCTTCTTTTAGGTTAAGCAGGTTGTACAAAGATTTACTTTCTAAGGTAAAATGTGTTTTAAAGGAATCCAAAATCAGTTTATATTTTGCCATGCCTGACATGGAACGTGATTTTAAGCAGATTTAACAACATAATCATGAATGATGATAAGAGTTCTATGGGAAAGGGTAACAATGTTGTAAATTACTTTCAACTGAAGATCGTTTCTTTGTGTTCTGTTGGGAAGTCAACATGTTCAGTCATTAAAGATGCCATATGATTTGTAATTGTTCATAAATCATAATGTTAATAAACTACTCAGTGGGTCAAATGAACGTTCTCGTGTGTTCAGACGATTCTTCCCGTTAGTTCAGTTGAAATCCTCCAAGTCTTCTGGAGACGTTACCTCCAACACAACAGTGGAGTCTCCATTCACCCCTTCATCAGTGTCTATAGGGAGGATATTACCACACACAACAGTGGAGTCTCCATTCACCCCTTCATCAGTGTGGAGGGAGGATATTACCACACACACAACAGTGGAGCCTCCATTCACCCCTTCATCAGTGTGTGGAGATGTTATTACCACACACACCAGCGGAGTCTGACTTTTTTAACCGCACACGCATATACAAAAACAAAATGTAAGTAAAAAGGTGGCTAAACAGACAGGCTAAACAGACAGCTGGCGAGCTAACCAGCTAGGCAGAGCCTAGCCTATCTGGCGAACTCTGCTCTCTGATTGGTTCAGAGACAGCAGGCCTGTGGTAATGCATCAGGCCCTTAGATGGTATTTCACGTTACATGGTGCAAAGGTTTCCTTACGTCCTCATCTCCTCCCTCCTCACCCTAGCTGGATGCACTCCTCCAGGTAGTACCACACACACACACACACACACACACACACACACACACACACACACACACACACACACACACACACACACACACACACCAGAAGTGAAGACTAGAATGGAGTTGATTTCTAAAATTGCTGGTTTGGTTGATTAATTGATGTGTTGTTTAATTCAAACCACATTGTATAACATTTATAGCGCCTAGAAGGGCTGCAATAGTGTCTAGGGCCCCATCCTATTATTCCCCCTAGCCCTAGATTTGAGCCCTAGCCCTAGAAGTTGTGCCTTCCCTCGGAGGGGTAGGGTGATCCAATACTTAGGGGCAAGAGAGAGGGCCTATTTCCACTTAAAGTCCCTTGGCAGCTCGCCAGCTCGGTACCTCACTTACAGCCAAGGGAGTATCACGTATGACCCAGGACACGTTGAGAACTCAGCAAGCGGCTATTTTTCCATATTTCTCAAACTGTTATACATTATGTTAAATCATTTATCCGTAGACTGGATTTAACTGTACGATCTGAATGTGTAGGTTGTCTTATTTTCGACACAAGGGTGACATTTTCAAACGTGAATGAAAATAGTAGTAGGCTCCTTCCTGTAGTGTAGACACGTCGGTGCTGCGCGTGACGTAGGGGAGCACGTTCACTACGCTAATTTGCATAATATTAATTATAGTGGTGTCACATTTCATAGGGAGCGATCTTCACTATCACTTCACTCTTTATTGTGGAGGGAAGTGTTCTCGTTAAGGGGAGAGGAATGGGACAGGGCCTAGTACTCATCTAACGAAGCAAGGATCAACAATATAAAGTCACTAATTAAAATAGTAACAGGTAACTGTTGGAAAAGAGACGAGTAACTTCAATACAAGCACTAGTAACTCAAATGAGTTTGGCTTCTGGACGCAGTGTTCAAACATAGATACAGAATAGATGGAAATGAGCGCTGGTGGTGGGGAACAGGACGCTCACTTGAAGAGGCCTCCCATGATCATCATCCCCTCCCTCCTCCCCCTCTTCCTCCTCCATCACCACCTCCACCGCCTCCTCCTCCTTCTTCACCTCCTTTTCCCCCTCCTCCTCTTCCCCTCCCCCTCCTCTATGATATGTAAACGAGCGGATATGGTGGGAGCAGGACGCTACCTTGAAGATGTCTCCCATGATCATCATCTCGCCCAGGCGGGGCTCCACGGTGGGCCACGGGGCGTCTCAGAGAGGGCAGCTCGTCGTTGCTGTCCACAGCGTCCACTTCTGGTGGACCAACCCCAAGGAAACCTCAACAATCCCCACAGTAAGTAAGTAAGTAAAATCCATTCATAAGGCACATCTAAAAAATTTTTTCATTGGCCAAAGTGCTGTACATGGTGCAACCAAAGGCATATAATAGAACACAGGCCACCTTATATAGGAGGCCTGTTTTCAGACACTGGGTCAAAACCAAAAGTATATACACCGTCAATACAAAGACACATTCAGAAACATCATGACCGGGTTTCTTACTTGCAGGAGTGGATGACGTACACCGCGTCGTTGAGGGTGATGCTGGTCTCTGTGATGTTGGTGGACAGGACGACCTGCAGGAGGCAGGGAACAACAACAGGAGATGGACCGGCAAGGGTGGATTCCAGGCAGCTGGGCAGGCAGAGGAGCACACGGGGTGGATGGCAGGCAGCTACGGGGTTGGTGATCCTGGGGTGAGGAGAACGCGGATATTTAAAGGTCCCATGACATGCTACCAGGTGTGGTGTGATTAGCCGTTACAAGCCGTTTTGGAAATCGGCCCCTTATGACATCACAGGTGGGCGTGTCCACCTAGATGTGTGCTGGATAGATCAGTCTACTAGCCTACCCAGTAGACTGTAGCAAACGTTGCTCATCTCTCCGTCAAGTTATTAAAGATATGTGCACCTGTTTATGATTTGTATTTGTTAATAAACCATGAAGTTACTATCAATCTCGATGGATCCAAATTTTTCTGTATCACAGGTAGTCGCATGTGTCAGTTTTAACTGTCTATCCCCTACCTGCTCCTTAATCACATATATCAGTACTCACTGTCTATCCCTTACCTGCTCCTTGATCTCATATCAGTATTCACTGTAAGTAGCGTTGAAATAATGCGCATCTGTCTGTTAATCAAGCCATGTGTTGTTACTTATTGCATGTGGAGCCACTAGGGGGCAGTGAATCCACCTCGATGTAGTTCACCTTCTGGCCAACAAGAATAACGCGAAGGAGACACAAAGTGTGTGTGTGTATGTGCGTGTGTGTGTGCGTGTGTGTGTGTGTGTGTGTGCGTGTGCGTGCGCGCGTGCGTGCGCGCGCGCGTGCACCACCTTGCCTTGGTACCTTTCTGAACACCTTCCGGTAAAAGGTGAAACAGTATGAGGAAGGAAAAAACAAGAGAAGAATCCAACCCAACAAGATTAATGATTTAACAAAGAGATAATAGAGGGAATAGCCCGGGCTAATAAAGAAACATAACCCATTATAAATGATTACATTACATCACTGTCTGCTCTCCTTTACTGGTGTTTATAACCTTTAATGCTATTTTCCATTTGGGTCACATTATAATCGTTGTCGTGTTGTTCATGTCTGCTTCTGAATAATGAATGGCAATCAATTTGTGCACTTTTATGTCAACAAGTATGGAAGTATGGTGTTTCTGTGGGTTTCTGCGTGTTTTGTGTGTGCGCGCGCGTGTGTGTGTGTGTGTGTGTGTGTGTGTGTGTGTGTGTGTGTGTGTGTGTGTGTGTGTGTGTGTGTGTGTCTGTGTCTGTGTCTGTGCGTGTGGTCCCTATAAAGTCCACATGAAGACTAAAGACTATATGATCAGGGGTCAATATATATTGAGCTCTCCGTCTGACTCCACATTACTGGGTGGAGTCATGGGACAGCAGCCTATAGGAGGCTCGTCTTAGAGGAGTACAAACAGTGAGGGGCAGTGGTCCAACTGGTTGGTTCACAGCATCATTACCTTGCTATGTATCGGTTTGGTGTGACTCACTTCATTACAGCAGGAAGAAGACTAAGGTACTGTACTCAACTCTGATCCCTGATACATCATAAATGTTATTCACTTATCACTTAATCACTTATTGTCACTTATATATCATCAATAGGATGATTGCTATTTTTATGTAAACATGTACTGCTAAACATTATTATTAAATATGTCAAGTAAATGAACAAATGTTTAAACTGTAGTGTCCGTCACTGTTATGAAGTTAATCGGTCACACTGCTGTTGGCAGAGAGAATTAAACTTTAATTCTCTTGTTAGAAAATGTAGCCGATTCTAAAAATATACAGTTATATATGCATTGTTATGTTGTTATTATTATTATTATGAGTATTATTATGATTACGAGGTGCGGAGAATACATTATACAGTTGTATTTGGTTGTATACAGTTGCATACGTTATACATCTTGGTTAGTGAAGGTGTTTAAAGATCATCTTGTTCTGGTTCTTGTTCTCTGTGGGCCTTTATCACAGCTCTGGTTGTCATATGACACGAGGAAGGCCATATATGGTGCTGCCTTCAGAGTGGTTTAACCAGCACAGGGAACAGTTGGTATGATTTCCGCATTGTGAACTTGATTTTGATCAGACACATTTGAAGCCCTTGGAGACCTTCTGAGTGGAATGATGAATAATTGTTAAAGTTATTAATTAATAGTTATTAAATAGTTATTGGAAACATCTGGGCAGCATCTCCACATATTTGCTCTTATTGAGAGTGAGAGGTTCTATGAATCTGCATCTTGGAATGACCACCCTGCCTCTCAACCACAGTAAAGAGACAGCAGCCCCCCAAAAAGCAGCTCAAATAAAAACAGAGTAAACCAACACTGAATTGCTGTGGAAACAGTATGTAGTTGTGTTTGTGTCCAGGTCTCCAGTCTACAATGGATGAGGAGAGAGAGGAGGGGGATCCTACCTCTAAAACCACTCTGTCTGGGGAACATGGCCGCCAGAGCAAAGCTAAGAGGTAAGAAGTGACTGTTGTCCTTTTCAGAGCTCAGCACTGATATGTCATGACTCCATCATCAGTCTTAGTAAAAGCTGTGTGTGTGTTGTGTTGAAGCCCAGAGCAGCGGGAGAGAGCGGACTCCCCTGGACCCAGCTGTGTCTCCTTGAAGAGTGACCGCTCTATGGATCATCCTTCTAACTTTAGAGATGGAAATCAATCAATTGAGAAGAGGTGAGGATTTATCAGATATTATACAACTATATCTATCAGACATCCTATAATCCTGGTTCTTGTTTTTCTATAAGAGTCCAGAAGGAGAGAGCGGACTCCCCTGGACCCAGCTGTGTCTCCTTGAAGAGCGACTGGTCTATGGAACATCCTCCTGAACTTAAAGATAGACGCCCCTCCAGAGAGGAGAGGTAGGAGTTTCCAGCAAACTAGTAGTTTTACTGACTGATATTTACAATTCAGGAAATATTTTTATTAAAAAGATACGGTGTGTGTGTGTGTGTGTGTGTGTGTGTGTGTGTGTGTGTGTGTGTGTGTGTGTGTGTGTGTGTGTGTGTGTGTGTGTGTGTGTGTGTGTGTGTGTGTGTGTGTGTGTGTTCTCTCCACAGGCGACCCCAGGAGAGGTCAAAGGTTACCAGTGCTAAGTCTGTACAGCAGCATCAAGCAGAGCTGATCAAGGTGTGTAAATGAAAAACTACATTTGACTTCAGCTCTAGACAGGGGTGACCTAAGGGGGGGGGGGGGGGGGGGTAGTAGTCTATATATTCCACCTCTCCCTCTTTATTGCATGGTTCAGTCTTGCGTGGATCCAGTTTTCAGCATAGAGTCTTCCACTCGGTGAGCTTACAAGCAGAACAGACGGAGAACAGACTGTCAGTAGTCTGACACGTCGTCGTTGAGGTAGAAGTCGGGGTATCAGAAACAGAAACCTGAGAGGGAGGAGCAGGGCCAACAGTTCACCAAGTTTATGAAAATAAATGTTTTTATTTATTTACCTTCCTGTGGTGCCCATTATCACAGAGCTACCTAGTGAATCATAGAATCTTATATCAATCAAATAGTTCTTTATCAAACATGAAATTCATGAACATGAATCAATGAATGAGGTAGACAGGTGGATGAACCGGGAAACTGTTTACTTAGGCCTTCACTAATTTTCTTCTATTTATCAACTATACAGCCAGGGAAGGTCTGTGAATACTGATCCCTAGTGGCGAAAAGTAATGGCAGAGTATGAAGACAGCCTGCGTCTTTTCTGTCCCATTGTAATAAGGTGTTTAGTATGGAAGCATATATGTAGCAAAATTCAAATGGCAATGCAATTTGGAATTACATTATGCATTTGACAATTCATTATGCAATTTTATAATGTAATTTGTAAATACGTTATTCAAAGTGTATTTTAACATGCAAAGTGACAATGCAATCCTCAATTAAATTTGCAAAAGTTATAACAATACAAATAGAATAACATTTTGTCAAATTCTTTGAGTTCCTTTACACAAATTGAAAAGCTATAGCGTCCCCGTGATTGCAATCCACTTCGCCACGCTCCGTGTGTTGCGATATTCAAATGACATTTCAATCCGCAAAACGAACGCTTTGCAAAAGATTTGGCAAAACGGAATCCAAAGAGGAATCCAAAGAGGAATCCAAAGAGGAATCCAAATAGGAATCCAAAGAGGAATCCAAATAGGAATCCAAAGAGGAATACAAATAGGAATCCAAAAAGTCAATATGCAAAGTGGCAAACGTATCAGCCAATCAGCGTCTGGGCGGCAACTACGTCACTTGCTCGTAATTTCCTTGGTCCCTTCTAGTTCATAGCCTATGGTCCATGGTCACCAATGGAGATTAGTGATACGCTCCGAAGTTTGGCCGATGATGTGGAGAACAATCGAGTTGAAGACACAGATGCAGTAGATAGAGTGCGTGTTCTGGGAGATAGGATAGACGACTTATCCTCACTGGTGCGTTTTGACGCCAGTGTGGTATACACAAAGATTTCCCAAGTGCTACAGGCACTGGTTGCAAAACATAGGGTCGGGAGACCCACCGTCTCCACCCACTCCTCACCTACAAAGCTCTCCACAACCTAGCCCCCAGTTACCTCTGCGACCTCCTCCAAGAATACACTCCCGCTCACTCCGCTCAACCTCTGCTGGACTACTATGTATCCCCACATCACGACTCACTACAATGGGTGCCCGGTCATTCAGCTGTTCAGCACCCAGGCTCTGGAACTCCCTCCCCCCACACATAAAACAGTCATACACCATTACAACTTTCAAGTCACAACTCACCTGTTCAAACTCGCACACAACGTCTAACTGATCACTGTCTTGATTGTTTGTTTTGTCTTGTTTTTGTTTTATTTATTTATTTATTATTATTATTTTTCCAAAATGTGTTGTTTTAAACTATTTATGATAACTTTATGCTCTGTAAGGTGACCTTGGGTGTATTGAAAGGCGCCCTTTAAATTAAATGTATTATTATTATTATTATTATTACCGTGGAGATACCCTTGGAGACAATAGAAAGTGACGTCCAGACGCTGATTGGCTGATACGTTTGCCACTTTGCATATTGACTTTTTGGATTCCTATTTGTATTCCTCTTTGGATTCCTCTTTGGATTCCGTTTTGGATTCCGTTTTGCGGATTGAAATGTCATTTGAATATCGCAACACACGGAGCGTGGCGAAGTGGATTGCAATCACGGGGACGCTATGAAATTGCATAATGCATTGTCAATTGCATAACGTAATTACTTATTGAATTGCAAATTGCAAATTGCATTGCCATTTGAATTTTGCTACATATATGCTTCCATAGTTTAGAGCCAGTGTGACATTACTGGCATCTGACAAGCTTTGGGAACAAATCGACCAAAATGTAGAACACCACTGAATTTCATGAATTTCTCAAGAGGAAAGCCATTTGTCAGAACAGCAACAGTAATAATAATAATAATAATAATAATTCATTGAATTTATTTAGCGCTTTTCTAGACACTCAAAGACGCCTACAGTGAAGGGGGGGGGGGGGGGGACCTCACTAACCACCACCAGTATGTAGCACCCATTTGGGTGATGCACGGCAGCCAATCGGCGCCAGAACGCTCACCACACACCAGCTTGAGGTGGAGAGTGAGGGATGAGGTGGAGAGAGGGAAAGGAACATTTAAACACTATCGACCATAATTAAACACTAACGATCACATTTAAACACTATCGACCACAGTCCACATGCAAACACTATCGAACATATTTAAACACTATGGACCACATGTAAACCCTATCGACCACATGTAAACACTATCGCCCACATTTAAACACTATGGACCACATGTAAACCCTATCGACCACATTTAAACATTTAACGAGAGATGCCAATCATTTCCTCTGACATTCATACATCAATGGTCAATGACAGCAGGCCAAGTATTGGGTAATTAGCAGTACGCTACACTAGAGCTAGTCTATCAATTTATGGGTGGTCAACTGGATTTTCTAGGCTGGTGGGTGGTCTAGGTTGTAGGCCCAATATATTATTTAATAAGGCCCACAAACTCTAGTGGCTCTGCATGGGCAATAAAAGCATATTTTGTGGAGCTTATAGTCTCCAGTTTTCCCTCTTTTAACCAGGGAGACGTTAATCTAGGACAGATGCTTCTGATGTCCTCAGTTAGTTCAAAGTAAAGTTCTCCTTGATGTTTGTTCTGTTCCAGAGGGCTGAGGAGAACGCACACGCTTTTCTAGACAAGGAGCTGAAGAAGCTCTGGAGGGATCTCTTCTCAGATTACCCACAATGCTCAGAGAGTCAGAGGGAGGACGAGGAGGAGGATTGTAAGAACGAGGAGCAGAGGAGGCGCGCCATAGAGGGAGTGGTAGACATCACAAAGCTCTGCCTGATGGAGATGAACCAGGAGGAACTGGCCGACAAGCTGAGCAGTGGTAAGATACTCATATATAGGTTAAATGGTTTGATCCAGATATGTAAGGTCATTGTGGGGGTATCAGGTTGAATGGTTTGATCCAGATATGTAGGGTTATTGTGGGGGTATCAGCTTAAAGAATTGTAAACATTAAACTGCAGATCAACAGCAGAATAACTCAGTGGAAGAGATGAACCGCTATCTTGTTATATCAGGTTAGCAAGTCACTGATACTACTGATACTCAACAACGGCAGCACTACTAATAAAGATATAAGATCCATATAAAGTAGAATTGCATAATACTTATTGCTTGGAAATATGAATGGTATGTTTCTTCTGGTTTGGGATTTAGGAGCTGTTGCGGTCCAGTGGCAACATGAACTCAAGGCTCATCTGAAGAAGAAGTTCCACTGTGTGTTTGAGGGAATCGCTAGAGCAGGAGAGCAGAGACCTCTGAATGAGATCTACACAGAGCTCTTCATCACAGAGAGAGGCAGTGGTGAGGTCAACATGGAACATGAAGTCAGACTGATTGAAAAGGATTCCAGGAAGCAAGCCAACAAGGAAACACCAATCAGATGTGAAGACATCTTTAAACCTTTACCTGGACAAGATAAACCAATCAGAACAATAATGACAACCGGAGTGGCCGGCATTGGTAAAACTCTTTTAACACACAAGTTCACTCTGGACTGGGCCGAAGGCAAAGCCAACCACGATATAGACTTCACATTTCTCCTCACTTTCAGAGAACTGAATTTATTGAAAGGGAAAGAGTTTAGTTTACTGAAACTTCTTCATCAGTTTTCTGTTGAAACCAAAGAATCAGGAATCTACAGATACGACCATGACCAAGTAGTCTTCATCTTGGATGGTCTGGATGAGTGTCGACTTCCTCTGGACTTCCAGAACAACCCGATCTGGACTGATGTCACCGAGCCGACCTCAGTGGACGTGCTGCTGACAAACATCATCAGGGGAGTCCTGCTTCCCTCTGCCCGCATCTGGATAACCACACGCCCTGCCGCAGCCAATCAGATCCCTGCTGAGTGTGTTGACATGGTGACCGAGGTAAGAGGGTTCACCGACCCACAGAAGGAGGAGTACTTCAGGAAGAGATTCAGAGAGGGGACAATGGCCACAACAATCATCTCTCACGTCAAGAAATCTCGAAGCCTCCACATCATGTGTCACATCCCAGTCTTCTGTTGGATCACTGCTACAGTTCTAGTGGACTTCTTCAAAATATCCCCGAGAGGAGAAGAGGTGCCCAAGACCGTGACTCAGATGTACAGCCACTTCCTGAGGGTTCAGTCCATACAGGGGGACAGGAAGTATCATGGGCGAGCTGAAACCGATCCACAATGGAGTCCGGAGAGCAGGGAGATCATTGTTTCTCTGGGGAAACTGGCTTTTAACCAGCTAGAGAAAGGCCAGCTGATCTTCTACGAGGCAGACTTGGCAGAGTGTGACATCGATATCAGAGCAGCCTCAGTTTACACAGGAGTGTTCACCCAGATCTTTAAAGAGGAGTGTGGACTGCACCAGGACAGGATGTTCTGCTTCGTCCATCTGAGCATCCAAGAGTTTCTGGCTGCCCTTTATGTCTTTCTGTCCTACATCAACACTGGTGTCAACCTGCTCTTAGAAGAACAGCCAACCTCCAGGGAAGCTGAACTCCTCCTCCTCTACCAGAGTGCTGTGGACAAGGCCTTACAGCGTGAGAACGGACACCTGGACTTGTTCCTCCGCTTCCTCCTGGGCCTCTCTCTAGAGACCAATCAGATGCTCCTGAAAGGTCTGCTGGAACCAAGAGGAAGTAAATCATTGGGCAATCTAACTAAAAAAGATCCACCGGGACAGACAGGAAGGAGGTCACAGATCAATACCCAAATAGTCCATTACATCAAGGAGAAGATAGGTGGAGATCTCTCTCAAGAGAGAAGCATCAATCTGTTCCACTGTCTGAATGAACTGAATGACACTTCTCTAGTGGAGGAGATCCAACATTACCTGACATCAGGAAGTCTCTCCACTGAATCTCTCTCCTCTGCTCAGTGGTCAGCTCTGGTCTTCATCGTACTGACATCAGAAGAGCAGCTGGAGGTGTTTTACCTGAAGAAATACTGTGCTTCTGAGGAGGGTCTTCTGGGACTGCTGCCATTGGTCAAAGCCTCCAAAACATCTCTGTAGGTTTACTCATAACATATATTAACAATACAGCACTATACATAATACTACAATGTAAAAGTTATAGTAAATTACAAAACATCTCTGACAGTGCACTAAGAACGTGTATTGCTATGCACACAATACAATATACATAATACTAGAATACAAAAGTTATAATAACATACAACATGTATCTGTAGGCATACTTATAACATGTTTTACGATACACACTATATACATAATTCTATAAAATGTATATTATGTTAGTTTTCAGAACTACAAAACAACTGTTATAGCATTTTTGTTAGTATCAACATTGTACACCTAATATGTAACTACCACTTAAAGATCTAATGTATAATCATTTGTTAAACTATCAGAAAAGTCTTTTAAAACAGGGGTTTTCAAAGTGTGAGAGAGTGAGCCCCCCCTCAGAGAAAAAAATTCAGCTGAGCCCCCCCCCCCCAATTTTTTTTTCTAAATACCTGTGTTTTTCAAAGCTATTTTAATTATTTTACACATTTCAAACATCTCCGATCATAATTTTAAAACATTTTGAACATATTTTTGAAACATTTCAAACAAATTTTTTAAGTTATTTTTTAAACATAATTCTGAAACATTACAACATCTTTTTGCGTTTTTTAACAACACAATTTAACAACTTTATCTATGCATGTTTTAGCTTAACCTTTTTTAAATACATTTGAACATCTTTATCTGTGTAAACTGCCAGTCTACAGATTCATTCAGGGTCCCCGACTCTGAATTTTCTGAGTCGAATCAGATCTGCCTTTTCAGTCCAGAGATTCGACTATTCGGCAGGGTTTGTTTACCGGCGTTGCTGTGGTGACCTAAATTATTATAAGCAACTGAAAACGACGCCGGTTTGAAACTATAACTGTGACTCTGAAAAAAGTATAAATGCTATCAAAATTCCGTTTAGATAGTATTGAAGATACAAGTGTGTAGATTTGTTTAATGGTTTGAACGATGGTAAACGGTTGAAAAAGGAATGAGTTACGATGTCTAGAAGTAGGTGTATCAGAATGGGCTGACGTCTTCAATGAAAACAGCTGAAAACGAAGCGGTATGAAACTAAAACTGTGATTCTGAAGACATTTTAAATTATATCGAAATTCTGTTTAGATATTATTGAAGATACAAGTTTGTAGATTTGTTAAATGGTTTGCAGGAAGATAAACGGTTGAAAATTGATTTAGTTATGTTACTTCTACAGTTGAAGTACGACTGATGATTTGAATCATCGTCTTTCAGGGTTTTTTTCGGGTTTATTTTTTTCTCACGTCGCGCCCCCCCTGAAGAACTCTGGCGCCCCCCAGGGGGGGCGCACCCCACAGTTTGAAAACCACTGTTTTAAAACATTTAATCACGGTTCTCGACATGTTCTGTTTTTTTGTGTGAAGCTTGAATGGCTGTAAGCTGTCAGAGAGATGCTGTAAAGCTCTGGCCTCAGTTCTCAGCTCCAACTCCTCTACTCTGAGAGAGCTGGACCTGAGTACCAATCGGCTGCTGGATTCAGGAGTGAAGCTGCTCTCTGCTGGACTGGGGAGTCCACACTGTACACTGGAAACTCTCAGGTCAGTTTTACTAAATGCAAACAGTTACACCACAAGGTTCTGTTTCAGAAGACTTTCAACTACTGCCCCCTGGTTTGAGAAACACACCTAAATGACGTCAAACTATATCAGATAATAACTCAGTACCTTTGATGACCACATGTATTAGAGTGGTGCCATTGGACTTATTACACCTTGTTGTTTATGTGGGATGCGAAAATGAAAAGATGAAAAAGTAATCCCAATGTTACCATTGCAACTTTTCAATTATAAACACAAAATATAATAAAAGTGCGTTCCCACATTCCCCTGTTAACGGGTCAGTGGTAGTTAAACAAATTAAGTCACAGTATTTGCATCCATCAAAGTTTATCGGTCTAATTAATCCAGCAGCCAGACTAATGTAGACCCTGCCTTAGCTGAACCTCTGAAGCTAAGCAGGTGGGTTAGTACTGGATGGGAGACCAACTAGGAACACTGAGTTGCTGCTGGAAGTGGTGTTGGTTGGTGGCCAGTAGGGGGCACTCTTCCCTCTGGCCAAAGCATAAATCCTGATGCCCCAGTGCAGTGACGGGGACACTGTGCTGTGGAAGGTGTGTGGTGGCATTAATAATAACAACTTATCTAATTCACTTCAACTAGCTATAAGCAAAGAGGAATCGGAGAGTCCAGGTCAAGTATAGATGGAGAGTTTATTGTCGCCCGCAAACGAGAGACAACAAAGCCGAATGGTATTCGCGAATACACACTGCCGAATGAATCCCGGACAGCTCCTTATATCCCAATTCCTTACAAAGTTGGACTTTCATCAAATATTGATGTGCATAGAATGTTTTTCTGGGTCATACTGTGTGGATGTCAGCATATTCTCATGTCTTCTGGATCACAATGTGACCTTAGAACATATATTATCCTTATACAAACAGAGATGATGCACACGTGTGAATGTAAGCATTGTCTTTAGAGAGTACATCAAAATGGGAGTAGACTGGACTCTCTTACTGGTGTGACACATCAGATGGGAATGGACTGGACTCACTCACTGGTGTCACACGGCACATAACATCTAGGCTGAAGGTGATCAGCTGTTTTCCACTATTAAAGTATCTATATGATATGTAGGCCTAATAATAATCATAGTTTAACATAAAATGTATGGTTAATTTCTACCACAGGTGCCGTCCTTCGGAGGAGACGTAAAACCGAGGTCCTGTCTCACTGAGGTTATTAAAGATCCCAGGGCACTTATCGCAAAAAGAGGAGGGGATTCCCCGGGTCCCGGCTAAAACTGACCAACCAGGCTCATTCATCTGGCCCCCTATTCATCCCCCTGTTTAAATGGCTGATTCTTTAATTCCCTCACTCTCCACCTCAAGCTGGTGTGTAATTGATTGATTGAAATTATTGAAATTCTTTATTGACCCATGCACAAACGTAAGCATACAAATGTACAGGTCAAAAGGATAACACATAAAAGTCCAAGAGCTTATTTCCATTGTGGTCCCTTGGTAGTGTAAGCATGTATACAGGTGTATGTAAGTGTGTGTGTTAAAGGTAATCTACATAACAATTGGGACAACAAAGTAAAATATGACAGTCCAATCTAACATTCACAATTCCTGTATGGTGAGCGTTCTGGCGCCGATTGGCTGCCGTGCATCACCTATGTGGATGCTACACATTGGTGATGGTTAGTGAGGTCCCCCCTTTACTGTAAAGCCATAAATGAAGTCAATTGAAGGTGACTTAAAAATGCTATATGAATGTATTGTTAATTTCAAGTTCATAAATGTATAATTTTCATAGGAAAAACTCAACAATTTCTTTTTTGTTGCCATGACTTTATAAGGTCTTTGCTACGTCATCATTTTTTACAGATATACTTTATATATATTTTATCTTCAGAACTTAAATTGAAGACATAAAATACCGAAATAGGTCAAACAATTTAAGATGTAGAAATACAGAACAATATATGTAGAAATACAGAGCAACATAAAACTATTGATTAAGTAGAAATATAGAGCAACATAATAGGATTGAATATGTTGAAATAGAACAAAATAGAACTATTGAATATGTAGAAATAAAAGCAACATGTATTAATATGTCGAAATACATAACATAAAACGCTTGAATATGTAGAAATACAGAGCAACATAAAACAATTGAATATGTAGAAATACAGAACAATATGAATCTATTTAATATGTAGGAATACAGAATAAGATCAAACGTTTGAATATGTAGAGAAGCAAAGCCCCAGAGGGGTTTCATAGTCGTCCTTGTTTTGAAGCCTGGTAAAAGTGTCTGAAGTCAGGAAGGGCGAGTGCCCTTAGTGTTTTAGGTTTTTGTAAATGAGCTGGAGCAAATTTATGATGATTGATCAAAATAAAAGGTTGAATTAATGAATCAATAGTCTCACAGAAGGAAGCATTGGGACTGATAGAGCGCTGAAGGCCCTCCTTGGCTCCACAGCCCTCTGCTTCGTTAGGTCTGACTCTGTTCACACAGAGTTCAGGATCCCTACGGCCATCAGGGGGCTGCTGAAGGAAGTTTGAATGTCCACAGTCATCTCCTTGAGCTCACTTCCCTGATCCCTGATAGCAGCGAGGAGAGCCGAGGCGCTAGCATCACTGGACGTCCTCCCCTCCAGTGTGGCCCCATGGCGGCCCTGTGCTGTTCGTTAGCTACACCATGTTTCTCCTGTGAGCTAGTTGGATCCTTTAAGCACTTTTAATCTCACTTCCTAACATGTTCTTTTTATTGTGTGCAGGCTGAATTCCTGTGATCTGTCAGAGAGATGCTGTGAATCTCTGGCCTCAGCTCTCAGCTCCAACTCCTCTAATCTGAGAGAGCTGGACCTGAGTTTCAATGATCTGAAGGATTTAGGAGTGGAGCTGCTCTCTGCTGGACTGGGGAGTCCACAATGTACACTGGAAACTCTCAGGTCAGTTTTACTCAACGTGTAAACAGTTCCGTATGAGTAGATTATTAAAAGACGACTACTTGCCCCCTGGTTTGAGGATCAATCCTAAATGTCGTCTAAATATATAATCGAATGACTCAGTACCTTTGCTGACCACGTTTATCAGGGTGGTGCCATTGGACATATTACACCTTGTTGTTTATGTGGGAAAATGAAAAGTTGAAAAGTTATCCAAGAGTTGCCATTGCATCTTTTCAATTATGTACGCAAAATATAATAATAGTTCCCTCCAGCAATCTCCTGTTAACGGGAGATTGGGAGTTAAACAAATGAAGTCACAGTATTTGCATCAATGAAAGGTTATAGGTTTACGTAGATTCATTATATTTTTGCGAGCAGCACACGCGCGTGCTTGCGGTGTATTGTGTAACTGCTTTAAACCTGGTCTCCCGTCGGGTCATTCCTGTGCTGCTTGCCACATTATAATTAGTCTACGTAGACCTATAACCTTTGGTTGATGCAAATACTGTGACTTCATTTGTTTAAAGGGGACATATTATGCCATCTATCCGTCATACATCTAGGTGGACATGCCCACCTGGATGTCAGAAGCTGCACAGTTTCAAAACGGCTTGTTATGGCTAATCAAACTCACACCTGGTTATGTAATATGTCAAAAAAGAGAATATGTTGGCGTTTTTGCATGTAAATAGTTAATCGCGTTTGTAGCTTACA
This sequence comes from Gadus morhua, assembly GCF_902167405.1. NCBI lineage: Eukaryota > Metazoa > Chordata > Actinopteri > Gadiformes > Gadidae > Gadus > Gadus morhua. The sequence goes on along the minus strand of NC_044070.1, from coordinate 19,898,183 downwards.
CTGACGTGAACTCATTTTTGCATGCGGGTGACTTCTTTCATAAAAAAAATAAAACATTCGGGAGTATGCAAATTATTCTAAAGAGGTATAAACTCTGTGCGCAGCCCCGAATTCTCCAGTGAACCAAGAAAGCCTGCGCCGTGACGAACGGGGGATTTGACCCCCTCGGTTTTACACAGGAAACTTGAGATAATACGATGAAGTCGCCGGGCATGCCAAGCTGCGACTGAACCGGCTTGGCAGCGTAAAAAGGCCAATACATCATCCTGCCCAACAATATGGGCAGGATCTAGACCAAGCTCTTCTAATCGGGTCAGCAATAGCCGTGTGTCAATGCCCAGCCTCTACCTTTGAATGATAATGAATGTATGGAACGCTGCATTTTTAATGTTTACACCAAAGATTCTAGACTAGAGAGTGCGCGCCATCAATGAAACCTTATAAGGAATCAGATAAAGTCTGCTCTCTTTGCTGAGCAAAGCATGTTTCAGAAATCAGCACATTAGGATAAATGTAGTTGTCACACAAGCTGTTTTAGATTTTGTAAGGTGGAATTGTTTCAGGGGGGAAAATGCCTCGAAAAAATAGACGCACAGTGCGTTCAAGATTAGGACTGACAAAGCATACGTCAGCCCAGGCCTAATCAAATGTGTTTTAATATCTTCAGCATTCATATAATTGTAGTCTATTCTTTTCGTAGGATACTCTGCTGTTAGCCTTGATGGGGACTTATTTGAACCCTTTTTAACCCTATTTTCCTGCGACATTCCTGCGTCTCCCCATCCTACAGAGCCCATTTCAGAACCGTGCCACTGGCAGTTTCATGCCTACAAACGTTGTTAGAGCATAACACACGCGTTCATGTTAAGAGCAGTTTCAGGAAACGCTCCAAAGAAATTTACAAAGGTCCAAACCTGGGCCCCGTTGGGAAACGGGGCCCAGGTTTGGACCACACATACACACACACACGACTACCTTGGTGGCGGTGCCGCTTCCCCCCGAGCCTCCCAGGATCCTTTGCGGCACCCGGACACGGTGACCACGGCCGTGATCACCACAATATCATTTACAGAAGAATAATGTATCATCATTTTTATATAACTATCAGAAAATAAAAGTTTCTGATAGCTAACCATCAGAAAAGTCGTCTAAAACATTAAATCAGGGTTCCTAACATGTTCTGTTTATTGTGTGTGCAGGCTGAATAGCTGTCGTCTGTCAGAGAGATGCTGTGAAGCTCTGGCCTCAGTTCTCAGCTCCAACTCCTCTAGTCTGAGAGAGCTGGACCTAAGTAACAATGATCTGCAGGATTCAGGAGTGAAGCTGCTCTCTGCTGGACTGGGGAGTCCACACTGTACACTGGAAACTCTCAGGTCAGGGTTGGGGTTAAATGTGTCTTTGGGTTTGTTTAATAGTAAGGGATGATCCAGGACTAGGTGGGCTGTGATCTAAAATAACAGACGACACGTGTCTAAAGCCCAGTTCAGACCAAAGATTAGCCTCGCAACGACTTGCAAAATCGCAACTCCTTCCAACTCCTTCAAATTTGCGACGCCTTGCAACGAGACGGGCTGCGACGTTCTAAAAACTGGGCAGTTCAAACTGCTGCGCCGGGCGGCGACGTCAGGTGGTTTCCCTAGCAACTGTGAACGCTCTGTCCAAGCTGAGAGCCGCAACAGCAGCAGCATCACGCTAAAAAGTAGCCTAACTTAGGTTTGCGATTAGGTTGCTTGAGCTTGCATCCCAATTTACCCTCCCGGACCCTACACACACATTAGCGGTTTATTGGGTTTCATTCTGATGTAAATGCAACGGGTCAGCGGTTCCGGGGGGGGGGCTTGGGTAGAGGTGTTGCTGCGCTGTCTCCACAGAGACAACGGTTTTACACGGGAAACTTGAGATAAGACGGTGAAATCGCCGGGTGTACCAAGCCGCGACCGTACCGGCTTGGCAATGTGAAAAAGCCTGAAAAGGAGAAGACGGCGAGTTAGAAAGCCGAGAATTTGAAGCCTACTTAGGTCTACTTCAAGTCTACTAACCCTCTACTTCAGCGGCATAAAAAGGGTGTCTACGACATTCTTTGTAGAGAGATTTCTATTTGCAAACATTTTTGGTTTCTGTTTATTGATCCCCTTCGAGAATTTGTGTGTAAAGGGGGGGGGACTAGGCTATATTCTCCCTTCCTACTTTGTAAAGCGCGTTGTAGGCCTGTTGCTTTGGGGCCGATACTGCGCCCATTCCTTGATTCGTTCTGCAGCAGCACTTCAAACAATTAATTTTATTCCAATGTTCGTCAAATCCACTCCAATAGTGGTCCTGCATTGAGTTTAAATCCAACTCTAACGAATATATGGTCCAGTATTAAGTTTCAAGAACATTTATTCATTCCCAGGGCATGTTAAATGAGTGCATGCAACGCCACTCATAACACACTTGTAAAATGCAGTCGTCAATTGATGGAATGGGTTATTTCATACATCATCACAACCAAAATTTGGAATTAATCAAATAAATTACAGATAAATAATACTGAAATGGCTACTTTTTGGTTGAACACATTTGAACAAAATAATTGCGATCCCCCAATGTTGACCTGAAGTTGGCGCCACTGATTGGTAGACTGTTGGAATGGCAGTAGGCCTACTAAAAGGTGTCTGAAGGGGGGCATGTGGGAATGGCCGCATGTAACCATAACAAAGTTTATTGCTAACATGTACTGTGGACAGTACGGGACCAGGACGGAGTAAGGCCGTGACATACAAGTTGTTCTGTGGTGTGTCCTGATTGGCTGAAGAGAAATAGGTACGTTGTTGTGTTCTAAAACTGGACCTGGGGATTTGACATGTTCAATCTCTGGCGACTCCTTGCAACGGCATCAGCCGCGCCACAACGACCTGTTCACACTGCTGCAACTTTTCCCCTGCGACGTTCCAAAACAGTCTCGTTGCGTGTCAGTGGACCACAGATGGGAGGATGAGAGGCCAGAGGAGGAACAGAACTTCAGAGGACGAGGATTTTAGGAACATAAATAAAATGTGTTAGTTTGATGGGGAGTTTATTATTTTTGCTGTCTTGTTAGCTGCTAGTCTGTTATGAGTTAACAGGTTATTCTAGCTGACAGAACATTGGCCAGCTGACGTGAGTGTGAGGGGTTGCTGTCCTGTTAACTGCTAGCATGTTATGTATGCTATATGTGATGTAACTCTGGCCAGCTCATGTGAGGGTTAGGGGTTGCTGTTTGTATGTTATGGATGTTATGTGTTATGTAACTCTGAGGAGTTGCCATTAGTGTAGACATGGTGATGAGGCTCTAGACGGGCTGTGATCTAAAATAAATCATAAAGCTTTTAGGTGTTCTTCATATGGAATTAATACTTTATTAACTTGTTTACTTCAGTAAGAACTATTCTCATCCAGATATAATAAATAAAGGTGTGTGTGTGTGTGTGTGTGTGTGTGTGTGTGTGTGTGTGTGTGTGTGTGTGTGTGTGTGTGTGTGTGTGTAGGTTGTCTGGCTGCCAGGTCACACAGAAAGGCTGTGCTTCTCTGACCTCCGCTCTGACCTCCAACCCTTCCCATCTGAGAGAGCTGGACCTGAGCTACAATCAGCCAGGAGACTCAGGAGCTGCGCTGCTCTCTGCTGGACTGGAGGATCCACACTGGAGACTGGACACTCTCAGGTATGGAGAGGACAGCTCATCATTCAGAGAAAATGTCTCCTACAAGGATTCAACCCTCTGCTAGATGAAGTGGTTTGAAAAGGCAGCTGTAACTTATGTTGTGTAGAGGCGTATAGTGGCGTATGTTTCAACATGTTGCTCTCACTTTGTTTCCCCCCCAGTGTGGAGCACGGTGGAGTGTGGAGGCTGAAACCAGCTCTAAAGAAGTGTGAGTGTTTGATTCATCACAACGCACACTGACTATTGAGAGGGAAAGTCCATCCACACAGCAGGAGGTGACGTCTGTTCATTCAGATATCTGGGAATGAAGCTGATGACTGACATCATGTATCTTACATACATAAACATTAACATAATTGCTGTGATTATATCAGGAGTGATGATTTTACAACATTAGACATAACACCATAATAATCAGGATACTGTTAATCATAATTACATGTCTACATTATATTCAAAAACTATTAAATTATACTATTAACTTGTCGCTATTATAATAATTATAATATTGTTTTAATTCCTGTCATTACATTAGCTATGGCACATAATAATCATATTAACATGTTTTGAATGATGCATGTGTTTCATCTCAGATTTAAATTAGAGCTGGTGATGCTGTTTATTTAATAATGATGATGATGAAGATGATAATTATAATTAATAATATTTAGAGCTGTCAAGCGATTAAAATATTTAATCGTGATTAATCGCATTAATGTCATAGTTAACTCTAATTAATCGCGATTAATCGCAAATTATTTTTCTATGCTAAATATCCCTTGATTTTTTTGTCCCATAATTCTTCTCATTTTAATTCTCTTATCAACATGGTGAAGTGCATCGGCTTGCCTTGTGCAAATGATTTTTTATTGATAACAACATTGGCATATACACTGATCAAAACAGGACGATACAAAAAAAGAGCCTATAGTGCATTTAAACGACTGCTTTGAACAAATGTCATTTGAACATAGCAGTCAGGCTACTGCTTCTTTGTTTTGAGCCAAAGAAAAAAAAAAAAGGTTTATTTTTTTATATAAAATAATTGCGTTAATCGCGCGATAAAAAATTTAACGCCGTTAAATTTGGTTTGCGTTAACGCCGTTAATAACGCGTTTAACTGACAGCTCTAAAATATTGGTTTAGCAGCCTAATCATGTTTCTCCCGTCAGATGCCTGTGAACTCACACTGGACCCAAACACAGCCTACAGACGACTCTCTCTGTCTGAGGACGGCAGGAAGGTGACGCGGGTTGAAGTGGACCAGTCGTATCCGGATCACCCAGACAGGTTTGACGTCCTGCACCAGGTGTTGTGTAGAGAGGGTCTGACTGGCCGCTGTTACTGGGAGGTAGAGTGGGGAGGACGGGTTGATATAGGAGTGGTATACAGAGGAATGACAAGGAGAGGAGGGGGTAGTGACGGCCTGCTTGGTTTGAACAACAAGTCCTGGAGTCTTGTTTGTGATGACGATGATGCTGCTGCCTACAGTGCCGATCATAACGGTAGTAGAAAAACCATATGTCCCCCCCCCCCTCACTCTAACAGAGTAGGAGTGTATCTGGACCGGCCTGCTGGCTCTCTGTCCTTCTACAGAGTGTCCCCAGGTGGAGGAGGGTCCTCAGACACACTGACACACATCCACACCTTCCAGGCCTCCTTCACCCAGGAGGTCCTCCTCCCTGGGTTTTTGTTGCATAAGAGTGGTTCCTCAGCGTCTCTGGGAGTGTCCATTGTAGACACACAAGCACACACACAGACCCATTGAAAAGTACACACATGTAGACAGTCATAAACACACCCAAACCAACAATCACATATGTACATAGAAATTAACACACACACACACACAAACAAACAAACACATCGCACTCTATACACACACACACACACACACACGTACACAAACGTATTTACACACACACACACACACACACACGCACGCACACACGCACACGTACACAGACGTATTTAGACAGACATGCGCTAACACACACATCCTTCATGGATCTAAACCCACAGCAGGTCTGTGTGCCGGTGGTAAGCAGCAGGTAACATCAGTGTCTCTCGTGGTTCCTCTCTCAGCTAGGGCTGGGCGATAAACCGATTTTATCGATTAACTCGAGTGTGTAGCTCACGTCGACTTGTTCAAATGAAAATCTGTTTTCTCTTCAACATCCGCAAACGCTTCCCTCTCAGCTCCCGTAGTTTGGAATGGGCTCAGCCCTCCCCCCGCACAGAGCGCGCATTTACCAAAGTGATACACAAACATGGCAGCGAGTTTGACAAGTTGTATACCACAATTTATTCATATATGTATAATCTATTTTGAGGTAAACATAATTCATTTGAAATATATCAGTGTGGTTTAATAATTCGTCGATCTGTTGGTAATTCGTCGAACTTTTGGTAATACCTCGGGGCTCCAGTAGGGGGATCGCACTCCTCTTCCTCATTCAATACAGACGAGTGAAGGAAAGAGCTGCGTGCGTGTGTGTTTTTCCTCATTCTTCTCCCGTTACTATTCCCTTTCTTAAGGCAATTATTACCGTTTGCAAAACACTGTATATTTATGACCAGTGTTGAAAGTTTGAATGTTATGTTGCCACTTTATCAGAAGTCCTCTTATCATTAGAAATATTTTATGTTTACAGAAATATTTTATTTTATATTTTATATATTTTACATTTTATGTTATGTTACAGGTTACACTGTTTACAATGGCAGGGCCTGCCATAATGCTTTTTTATGTAAATCGATTTAAATCGGAAATCTGATTTTTTATGAAAAAATCTGGGATTTTTATTTTAGGCCGTATCGCCCAGCCCTACTCTCAGCCCTCTCGGTGTTCAGCTGGGCTGCTGAGCGTCAGATTAGAGGGGGCCGCTTGGGTCTGGGGGGTCCTTACAGTCCTGACGTTGTTGAGGACCAGCTGTTAGGGGGACGTTTGAATACCTGTGGACCCATGGACGTACCTGTAGTGCGTCGGGTTGTTGAGCAGCAGCTGTTGGTGCTCTGAGGGGTCAACCCGTTCAGTGGAAGTACAACACTTTGTGATTGATTTAAATACTCCACTGAACTCCAAATGCTGCATTTTATTGGGCTTCTGGAAGGTTCAGCGTAAACCATGAAAGGAAGATCTTCCTTTGGGTTAAGCAGGTTGTACAAAGATTTACTTTATAATGTAAAATTTGTTTTAAATGTTGTTTGATGGAGCGTTTTTTTGCTACAATATTTGCTATATTTTCAACATCATAATAAAGAATTTTGATATCAGTTTTTATTTTGCCATGTCTGACATGGAACGTGATTTAAAGCAGATTAAACAACATGATCATAAATTAACTGAAGTGGTCTATGGGAAAGGGTAACAATGTCCATGTTGTGAATGACTTTAAACGGAAGATTGATTATTTGTGTTCTGTTGGAAACAACAAGTCAACATGTTTTAAAAGCTTACGATTATGTATAAACTGACTGTTATGTTGTCCTTTGTTCTTGTTAGTTACTATTTTATTTTGCTTGTTTACTATATTTACTTGTATTTTTATTTTTGTAACATCATCTTGTAGTTGTTTTTGTTTTATTTTTTTGTCTTTTTATTGTATTTTATTTCTTTACCTTACCTTATTTTAATTTTAGGTGGGCATTTAAAAGCCCTTTGGGATTTCTTTTGTCCCACCCGTGCACTTTTGTATGTCTATGTTCATCTTTTTGCCACTTTAATCTTGTTTATCTGCACAAATAAAACTAAACTAAACATGTGCAGTTATTAAAGATACCTGTTTATGATTTGCAATTGTAACTCAGTGGATCAACTGAACGTTCTTGTGTGTTCAGATGATTGTTCCTGTTAGTTCAGTTGAAATCCTTCAAGGGTATGAGGTAATGCTGTACTTTGTATCGTCTGTGGTGAAATCCCGTGACTCTCAGAGTATCAAAATACAACTGGAAAAAAAAGCTTATAGGAAACACTTTGACTTTAAAGGACAAGGAACAATTTTCTGAGTTAAGAGAAGTCAAACAGATTAAAAAGGATAAGCTGAAGAGAATTACTGGTTTAAACTGTACACACACACACACACACACACACACACACACACACACACACACACACACACACACACACACACACACACACACACACACACACACGGTTATTACCTCTGAGGCTAATACAAGGCTAGTTGCTACTCTACTCACATTTAGCTTGATAAGACCCTGGCCGGTACCAAGGTTTTGCTTGCACTTGATGTGCAAACAACCATGGAGCAATACACACAGAGAACCTTTTTCAGTTAACACCCCCCCACCCTCCTGGACAAATTATGACCCTCTCAGGAAGTGAGGATCAGGGGAGCGGTGAGAATGAGGGCGCGGCCAGCTGCTCTGGGCTATCGTCTATCTACTGGACATGCCTCAGTGTGGAGGTCCGGCCAGCAGGGGCAGCACTGAGGAGGCCTCAGTCCTTTGTTTTTTCTGGAAGAATGGCAGAACGTCTCACTGGTGTCCCACTGGTGTCTCACTGGTGTCCCACTGGTGTCTCACTGGTGTCCCACTGGTGTCTTACTGGTGTCCCACTGGTATCTGACTGGTGTCCCACTGGTGTCTGACTGGTGTCCCACTGGTGTCTTACTGGTGTCCTACTGGTGTCTGACTGGTGTCATACTGGTGTCATACTGTTGTCTCACTGGTGTCTTACTGGTGTCTTACTGGTGTCCCACTGGTGTCCGACTGGTGTCTTACTGGTGTCTTACTGGTGTCTCACTGGTGTCCCACTGGTGTCTCACTGGTGTCTTACTGGTGTCCCACTGGTCTCTCACTGGTGTCCCACTGGTGTCCCACTGGTGTCTCACTGGTGTCTTACTGGTGTCTCACTGGTGTCCCACTGGTGTCCCACTGGTGTCTTACTGGTGTCTTACTGGTGTCTCACTGGCGTCCCACTGGCGTCTCACTGGTGTCTCACTGGTGTCTTACTGGTGTTGAATCAATCCTCACTGATGGTGCGCTAGGGTTGGGCAATCATCTACAAGCTTCCATCGTCCGATAGCGCCCCCTAGCGATCACCGATAGTCGTTACTATGGGGGGGGGAGGGCATCTTTATAATAATTTTATAATATTAATTATTTATAATAATTTATCACTTTGAAAAAAGCTGTGAGCCTCCGCTGATTTAAGTTTCGATGCGTCGGCGCCGGCGGCGCTGTCATGATGACACACAGCTCGTAGCTGTGTTCGAAATCGTTCCCTTTCACGGATAAAGTGCACTATATAGGGTGCTCGCTATTTTGTAGTGTTGTTCGAATTCTCACTGGTTAATTTCATGCCCTATATAGTGCACTTAAAATACCCAAAATGTGAGTGTACATATGATGTTCCCTACGTGTTACTCCCATATACCACAATGCAATGCAGTCGTGTTTTTCCGGAGGAGAAGAAGCTCAATAACAGCAAGCGGCGAAAACGACTACATTTAATAATGGAGTCTCCGGCTTTCGTTTAGAAATATCAACAATTTATTTGGGATTTAACAAGAAAATGAAACATTCAAAATTAATAAGAAAAACCTTGTTCAAGGAAATGTAACATTCAACATCAATACAACCTCCAACTTTCCTCTAGAGTGCCCGGTTTGTTTACACAATCTGGGCGCATCTGTCTGCGTCACACAAATACCCGGCGCATTTATTGACGCAAATGACGTTTAGAAATGTTGAGCTTAGTGTCCGAATTCTCGTTTGTTTGTTCCCTATGTAGTGCACTATATCATGAACACTATAGGGAATAGTGAGTGAGTGAATAGGGAACGATTTCGAACACAGCTCATGTACCAAAGCTGTGACCCGGAAATGGTGCAGCGGGGTGTGATGTCATTTCGCTGTGCTAGCAGACCGGTAGGTTTCGAGCCCCTCCCCTCTCCTCTCGCAGCAGTGAGTGAATACGGCAGGTCAGCGCTACATAGTATGTTTTCCACCGGTGCCAGTTAATTTCAATTACAATTTGCGGGGCTTTTTAAGTTGAAAAAATAGCTACCACAGCGCTTTTAAAATAATAATAAAAAAGAAAAATTAAAAATTAAAAAAAAATTAAAAATCGGCTACTTGAGACGATCAACGATGGAATCCATCTATCGTCGATAGTCGATAGAATCGACTATCGGCCCATCCCTATGGTGCGCCCTCGCATAACTTGAACTACAAATGATTTAGATAAGTTAAACCCATGTCCTGAAACACGTTGGAGGGTTAGCAGTAGAAACTCCTCACTAACTCTGATGACAGTTATATTATCTATGTTTCAAGAAGGAAAAAACTTCACAGAGTTTTCTAGATTAAATCAATAAACATAATTGTAACTCTAATGTGTGTGCTTTTGTGCTTGCTTTTGTGCTTCTATATTTCCATACTAGACGGACAGCAGGTGGGACAACTATTCTAAGTGGTTAATCTTCACGTAAAAATCCATCATACATTGGCTAATTCACAGTATACCTGCTACAATCAAATAGACCGCACCACTTTCCCCCCAGATATATATTCAATTCAAAAAAGTTTTATTGACATGAGAAATATACATTTGCATTGCCAAAGCAGGCGAACAATAAAATAAACAGCATTATAAAATAAAAAGGTCAGGCATATAGTATAATATATAATATTATAAAAATTACAAGAATTACAGTATCTTGTATAAACATTAATTAAAGACACACTGTAAATACACAGTATTTACATAATGGAGGATGTGTGCAATAGTGCAATTATTGTGTGAAGAGTGAGTCCAGGGGGATAAGTCTATGGGGAGTTTGAGGTCTCTCTCCGGATTGAGGGCTTTAGTTGCTTACCTGAAGGTTAAGGACCTTAACCTCCTCCCCATCCCACTTCTTGACCCAGTGGAGGATGGTATCACTGTTTGGCTGGAAGCGGCAAGGCAGCACACAGCTCCCCCCAAACACACAGCCCACCTGGGTGTCTGGAGATTGAACAGCACCTGGCCAATACCATTTTAAAACACATTTGATCCATTTTAAGGGATAAACTACCGCGTTTGAAGTGGGGAAATCTCCCAGCTTTCCATTTGGGAACCAAGAACAAAAATACAATATAAAGAACAAATGAAAGTATTCCCATCTATCTCATCCTCCGAATGGCCTACGGTCTGAGGTGTCTGACATGTAGCATTCTCCTTTCAGAGCCGTTGCCATAGCATATTGTCATACTGATATATATTTAGAAGTTAAACCCTGTAAACAATGTGATGCATAGACCAAACGTCCACTGACAACTAACCCTAGCCTCTTTTATCCCACAACAGTGCACACCTGTAGGTCAACATTAATAAACCAATAGTTAGATTGACTGACTGAAAGCCAATGTATTCTGGCAGGTTTATCCTCAGGTGGAATTTTCCAATGGTTTCTGTATGACTACAGTTCAAAAATTAACAATTGTCCTACCCTAACCCCGCTAGTATCTAGTAGTAGGCCAAATATATAGTGTCAAACATATATACATTATAATATATGCCTAATATTTGTTATTGGTACCAAAAATCATCATCTTTCATTATTTATGTGGTTTTAAACATGGTCATATGTTTTATATTATATAATTACATAGTCATATATGCAATTTGGTCACTGCCACTGAATTAAGACCATAATCTAGAGAAAACAGGATTGAAATTATTTGTTAGTTTTTTGCGTGTCTCTGCCAACCAATTTGCAAAGCAAAGGAGGGGCGTGTCATCCCCATGGTTACGAGCCAGGGAGCACTTTGTAGTCTACCGTTGTTGTGCATGAGCGTTATAATGAGCGATATAATAGTTATAATAGCGTTATAATAATAACTAAGTGTCTGAGAAGAACCCTCTCTGTGACGCAGACATCAGAATCAACCGCTGCTCAGAACAGAACGCCACACATTCAGAGCAGAGAGGATCGTTCACAATGTGACAGAGCGGAAAAACAGGATGTTCTATTAGTAAGTAATGGTGACAAAATGGCCTAGATTACAATGTCAACGATCATGTGAGAAATATCCCCATGTGTAGATTTACCTTTACCTTTTGACCTTTAGATCTCCAAATAATCTCAAAAAAATAAATAAATAAGGAATTGTCTCCATATTAGTCAAGCTTACCTCCCTGAACGAGGACCTCCACGATGAGGAACACGGCTGTTCGGACCAGAACACCGTTGAGTTGTCATCTTATTCTTCGTGCCTCTTGGGCCTCTCAGTCTGCAGCTTGACAACTCAACTTCACTTCATTGGAACGAAAACATGATCTGGGGAGGAAGAAAGGATCCTGTAGATCCTGTAAAGGATCTCCTGTAGTTTTGCATACGTTTTTCCATTGGCCCTTTTGGGCGTGCCCTGTCAAACTGTATTTACATTTCGGAAAGGTCGAGAAAGGAAACCGCTGCAAGTAACTCCTGTTTTTGCATTAAGCTTCAGGTTATATTGCCAAAATGCGTGTATTCCTCCTACATGTACTAACCAAGCACAACACCCTTTGCCCTAGCCCCAGGGCCTACAAACAATCACTTATATTATAATACAGATAAAACTACCCATCACATCACTAATAAATGACCCAGAAATAACCACACCAATGCTTTCTACAAATTAAAAACAAAAGAGAAAATTATACAAAAAATGATAGATAATACAATGTGAAGTAATTTACAATAACACATGTTATAGAAAATGATGCAAAAAAATCAAAAGAAACCTTTCTCTTCATACGTAAACAGATGATTCAAAGGATAACATAAAAATAGAATCCAAATTCGAACCAAGGTGTGCTATATTATCCCTCTGAAACAGCTCTTTCTTTAATAAGAATGAGAACAATTACAATGACAACAATTACTTCACATTAAAGATGACCTAGATAATATTGTACCGCATTAAAACAAGAAACTCAGATTTGTCCTGTAAAAGCAGGACTTGAGCTCACCTCTCACTGTTAGGGTGACGAAGGTCTCCTGGTTGTACTGTGAAGTGCTGGCATAACACAGGTACCTGCCCTGGTCCTGGAGGTTCACCCTGGCCAGACGAAGGGATGTGTTGCCCCCTGAGATCTGGTCATTGAACAGGGAGGTCTGGAGATCAGAGAACAGGGTGGTGTTGGAGGCATGCTCTTCACTAACTTTATTAGCATGTCCATAATTAATACTTTGATGGTGATAACTGAAAAAAAGTTATCCCTCGTTTAGAACAAAGGAGGTGAACCAGTATAATTGGGGAGAGAGCGATCGGGGAATGAGTTGCAGGAGGGAAGACGGACAAGAACACACAGGTGAGGGGAAGGCCGTTAATGCAGGCTGGAGACGGAAGGTAAGTGAACAGTCTGGTGACATCTGGTGGACAAGGGTAGAACAAACCCAAAACATCACAAGGACAAAGAAAGATCATGACAATGATTGTTTATAGGCCCACATTTTGACAATATAACCTGAAGCCTGATCCAAAAATGAGTTATTTGCAAACAATCTCAGGTTGGTTTTGCGACCTCATTCAGTTTCCAAAATGTAAATCCGGTTTGACATGGCACACCCAAAAGGGTGCATGAAAAAAACAAACCAAACGAAACTACAGGAGAGGAAGGAGTGGCCCTGCAACAGGAACCACAACACCTTTCTTCCTCCCCAGATCATGTTATCGTTCCAATGAAGTGAAGTTGAGTCGTCAAGCTGCAGACTGAGAGGCCCAAGAGGCACGAAGGAAGAATAAGATGACAGAACTCAACGGTGTTCTGGTCCGAACAGCCGTGTTCCTCATGGTGGAGGTCCTCGTACAGGGAGGTAAGCTTGACTAATATGGAGACAATTCCTTATTTATAAAACATTTTTAGGATTAGTTGGAGATTTAAAGGTCAAAAGTTAAAGGTAAATCTAAACCTGGGGATATGATCGCTGGCATTGTAATCTATGCCATTTTGTAATCATTACTAATAAAACATGAGTAAGATCCTGTTTTTCCGGTCTGTCAACAAACGATCCTCTCTTCCCTGAATGCGTGGCGTTCTGTTTTAGCAGCGGTTGATTCTGATGTCTGCGTCACAAAAAGAGGGTTCTTCTCAGACACTTAGTTAATATTATAACGCTATTATAAAGATTATTATAATGCTCATTATAACGCTCATGCACTACAACGGTAGACTACAAAGTGTTCCCTGGCTCGTAACCATGGGGATGACACGCCCCTCCTTTGGTTTGCAAATTGGTTGGCAGAGACACGCAAAAACAAAGAAGAAATTCACTCCTGTTTCCTCTAAATTATGGTCTTAATTCAGTGGCAGTGACCAAATTGCATATATGACTATGTAATATAATACAATATAAGCCATATGACCATGTTTAAAACCATAAAGATGACAATTTGGGGTACCAATAACACATATTAGGCATATAATCTGATACATATTTTTGACATTATATATTAGGCCTGCTACTAGATACCAAGGGGGTTAGGGTTGGACAATTAGTTATTTTTGAACTGTAGTCATACAGAAACCATTGGAAAATTCCCCCAGAGGATGAACCTGCCTGAATACATTGTCTTGCAGTCATCATCAATATTTGTTTGGTAAGGTTGGCCTACAGGTGTGTACTGTTGTGAGATAGAAGGGAAAGAGTTTTGTTGTTAGTTGACGTTTGGTCTATGCATCACATTGTATACAGGGATTAACTTCTAAATAGCTATCACTATGACAATAAGCAACAGCAGCTCTGAAAGGACGAAGGGAGAGTTTGCGCCTTTCATGCCCGTGAGAATGCTGCATATCAGACTAACAACAAGCGACAATAGGCCATACGGTGGATGAGATAGATGGGTAGATTCGATTTTCTTTGATAGATTGTTTTCAGTAATTGGTTCCCAAATGGAATAAATAATTACGATTCTTATGTTGCTTTAATTTATTGCATATTATTTATTTAATACCAATGGAAAATTATAATGGTGTTAATCCCTCAATATGGATCACCCCTATGGTAGTTTTTAAATAGTTTACCCGATGCTGTTCAATCTCCAGACACCCAGGTGGGCTGTGTGTTTGGGGGGAGCTGTGTGCTGCCTTGCCACTTCCAGCCAAACAGTGATACGATCCTCCACTGGGTGAGGATGAAGGGGAATAACGATCAGGTCCACTCCTACTACGATGAACTGGACCAACTGGGACACCAGGACCCTCTCTACAAGGGAAGGACCTCCCTGTTCCATGACCAGATCTCAGGGGGCAACGCATCCCTTCGTCTGGCCAGGGTGAACCTCCAGGACCAGGGCAGGTACCTGTGTTACGCCAGTACTTCAGAGTACAACCAGGAGACCTTCGTCACCCTGATAGTGAGAGGTGAGCTCTCGACGTTGCATTGAGCAAAAGTTAGCTGTTTGAGTTTCTTGTTTTAATGCGATACCATGTCTTTGCAGCTGCTGTTTCAAGAGTGGACATTGTGCTAGTGAACAACACGGTAACCTGTAAGTCGGGAGGAATCTTCCCAAGACCACAGCTCACCTGGTCCGTCAGTCCTCACCCAGCTACTGTCCTCCAGAACACAACCGAGGTCCATGAAGATGACCAGGGACTCTATGACATCAGCGGCGTCTTAACGACTGTTTACAGTGACACAGAATCAACCTATTGTTGTTCAGTCCAAAACGAAGACTGTGCAAGGAAAGCCAGGATGAGGTTACACCGTAAGTCTTTGAATATCAGAATGGCAGCAGAAGTCAGAAGTAAAGAGTAGATTAGAACTGGTGAAATCCAATTTTCAATGGTGGCAACTTAACGGGGCCTGTCACGCTCGCTTGTTGCCAACATAAGAGGGTGATGCTTTAAATGTTTGTTGTAAAAATATTGTGGTCTGCAACATGAAAAGCTGCACCATTGACGTCATTAGTTGGGGATTTGCATTCTCCGTTGGTTGTCATATTCTAATTACTCTGCAGATTTCTTAACAATACATTGTATGTATATCTGTCTGTCTGTCTGTTTGTCCACTTGTGTCTCAACCCTAATCAGCTCCAATGCAAAGTGCTCCCAAGAGTGAGGTGTTACTCCCTTGTGACGCCTCGGGGCTCGATGACATCACCTGGACCTTCAACCACAACCAGACCATCCTCAGAAGACAAGCAGGACAAGAGGAGGTGGTGGAAACAGAGTGGCAGCAGCATATAAGAGACCTGTCTGAATCAGGCAGCCTCCTGCTGTATGTGTCCTCATCAGCCCAGAGTGAAGGGACGTACAGGTGTACTCTCAGGTACGCAGACAAAGAAGACGTAACCCACATTGAACTGAAGATACTACAGGACCCTTTTGAAGGTAGGCTCTTGGTGGAAATAAAAAAGTGTGATACTTAAACCATCCTTGGTGTGAAGGTGACATTAGGCTTACAATACTTTTATTCCAATGTCACTTTAGACATTTTATTGAACACATTGTTGACTAGGTAATGTTTAACATGAAGCTACTTGAATGTATGTTAAAGTTCTTGTTGATATTTAACAATTATTATTAATAATAATAATTGTTTTAGTATGTACCACATGTGAATACTCCAAAAATAAACAAGATAACACTTTTTGCCAGGATTTATTAGTTTTTATTAGCGGTTTATTGGTTTTTATTAGCCTGACAAGACTGACATTTTGCGATGAAAGCAATATCCCGAGTTTGAGATCTCACTCATGGGATATTGCCCAATATCCCGAGATAGTGAACCAATCAAATTGCGCCATTTTAGGAGGTTCACGTGTAGCATATACTAATTGTTATTATTATACTCTTTTCAGAGGGATCTTTGGTCGCATTAGGAGTCATCTTTGTAGTTATGCTCGCAGTTATCTCCGGGATCGTAATCTTCATTATCAGGTAAATATATGTCTCCTACACATTTTATCAACTGGGATTTTGTCGAAAGTTGGTGAGATTATTTCTGGGTAATTTATGAGGGATGTGGGACTGTGTGTTTTTACATATATGATTGAGATAAAGCCACTACTAACAGAACTCTTTTCACTCTTAGGAGAATAAAATTCAAACAAAAGAAAACAACAAAAAGTAAGCATCAATCCGGTACTCTGACCATCTATAACACGCGTCTGTATCTCCTGAAATTGAACAATGCTTCCCTACGGACGATCTCGTCAGATTGAACACAATTCCTTCTTGTGAGGGAGAACGGATGGAAGTTGTCTGGGTTAAGGGTTAAACCTTTTGACTTTATTACCATACCCTGAGACATAGCAGGGTTTGACTCACCAGGGGTCTCATTTATAAAACTGTGCGTGGGATCATTACTAAAAGTGTACGTACGCCCAAAATGGTCAATGCAAACAACCTCATGAATGCGATTCTGCATATAAAACAGACTCAGATGCAAGTATTATGACTTGTCGGAAACAATGGCAGAAGGACTGAGAAAAGCAAAAAAGCGAAATTTCATGGAGGTTGAAGTGGAGACACTTGTGGGTGAGATGGAGGCCCGAAAAGTAGTTTTGTGCGGCGGTCACGGGATTGGGATCACTACAACCAAAACTACAGAGTGAGTGGCAACATGTTGCTGCAGCAGTGAACTCTGTCACTGGCACGGAGCGCACAGTCCAAGAATTAAAAAAGAAGTGGTCTGACATAAAGGTTCATATTTTTATGTGCCGATAAATCGTTATGGTCCCTGAAGACCCTCTTCCTCTGAATCCTGCCATTTGCATGGTCCTCCAGCAGTGCCATGGTGCAGCATTACGCACGGGGCTCACCGCTGTAATTATAGGGTTACGGTAATAAGACTGATTGAGAACACCTTGGATAAAGTTTGTAATCACCCACGTAAAATTTTCTTGAACATAACCCCTTTTTAATCCCTGATATGTCATGAAAAGCATCAAGAGGAACGGACAACAATATAACGATTGTGATGAGGAGTATGTGGCTTGGTTTTCCACACTTGGGATTTAATTGACATTTGATTATGTGTTTACAGTGTCACATAAAACTATTATGTTATTGACACATGTTGGACAGATGCTTTATTCCATGCAGTCGCGCCGTCAATGGACAGTATGGAGTGACGATGATAAAACATAATCGTTCTTCTCACTCTACATTTCTTCAGTCTGACTTCAGTTCACCACCACACCGTCTGTGTCGCCAATTCTCCTTTTCCTCCAAACCATGCATACGCATGGGTCAGAGTTTGCTTAGGGCTGCGCACATTCTCCTGTCAAGTTCGTTTTTTATAGATCACAACCTTGGCATGGAAAGTCACGTACGCCACTTTCAGCCCCGTTTTGTGCGTACGCAACGGTTATAAATGAGACCCCAGATGTTTATCTATTTATTTCTTAAAGTCTCTTAAACAAGACTTCATGTTAGCTGTCCTTGAAGATGTAGTGACCGATGAAAGGTTAAGAAGAACATAATTTTGTCTCTTTGAAACATAAATAGGTCCGTCCAGAAACTATTCAGAGAAGCCTACAGACTTTAAATCTCTCTGTTTTTGCCAGAAAAAACAACTTGACTCAAAGCTTAATTGGCATAATTACGATTCAGACCATCGTCGCCCGTCGATAAAGAATAATGCATCGATATTAATTCATTATAATTGTTCTCTCTCTTTCTCCAGCCAGTGAACCTAAAGAGATGATCCCAGGTGAGACAAGTCTGTTTCCATTAATGTACCTCTGGTATGAAACTACAGAACCTCAGATTGAAGAGACTGGAACCCCCTAGAAAACAAAGATTGTATGTTTGCTTTGTGGTGATTTTGCCTCAGTAAAACAAGGGTGATGACGTGTACTGCTGCAGATGTTGTAGGCTTACCTCTTGGGTTACAAAGCTTAAAGTTGTTAACAGCTTGCAGATGCACTGTGAGATTTAGCTTTTTGCTAAAACTCAAATACATTGCACCTTCATTTTTTTACTTTTCTTTAAAGTAGCTATATGTATCTAATATATTTGTTTACTGTATTATTTAATATTATATAGTACAATGTTTCTTTTCAAAGCACTTTTAGTTTTGTTTCTGTAGTAGTGCTGTTTTTAGGTGGGTTTGAATATCAAGGTAGATTTGTGTCTTTATTATGCAATCAAACAGAATAGGTTTGAGAGCAAAACTTTCCACACTACAATCTAAAAATAGATTTGAGAGCAAAACTATCGACACTGCAATCAAAAAATGTTTTATTGCAAGTAAAATAAATGTGATCAAAAAATTATTAATGGGAATCCAAAAGTTTTGTTTGCAAATCCAAAAGTTTTCTTTGCAAATCTAAAAGTTTTGTTTGTGAATCCAAAAGTTTTGCCTGAGAATCCAAAAGTTTTGCTTGCGAATCCAAAAGTTTTGTTTGCGAATCCAAAAGCTTTGCTTGCTGTTGAGCTGAATCTCGTGGGCGGGACCTACTCCAGTCTCGATCGGAGTGAGAGCATGGCAACATCCACAGTTAGAGAGAGGGAGTTTTGAAGTCCATGATGAGACAGAGCGGGACTCGGGAGCTGAGAGGACAGAAAATCAATGCACAGGTATGTCTTCCGTCATAGTAATAGCAAGAATGTTATGTTTGAACTGGTGCATGTAGATTGCTTTTGTTTAACGATCTGTGGATGAGGCAATGGGTTAAAAAATACACATTATTTTGTCAGCCTGTAGCTGCTAGCTTAGCTCAATTACCTGGTCATAGGTATGATATGTGCCCAGGCTGCCTATTAGCCTGCATGACGTTGTGCATGTAGCTACTAGTTAACAGGACTATTTGTGTTCAACGATCTCTCGTTACTAACTGTGGATGTTGCCAAGCTGTCACTCCGATCGAGACTGGCCAAAAGAGACGTGTCTTACATCTTTCGGCGTAGGTCCCGCCCACGAGATTCAGCTCAACCGCAAGCAAAGCTTTTGGATTCGCAAACAAAACTTTTGGATTTGCAAACAAAACTTTTGGATTTGCAAACAAAACTTTTGGATTTGCAAACAAAACTTTTGGATTCCCATTAATACTTTTTTTATCACATTTACTTGCAATAAAACATTTTTTGATTGCAGTGTCGATAGTTTTTCTCTCAAATCTATTTTTTGATTGCAGTGTGGAAAGCTTTGTTCTCAAACCTATTCTGTTTGATTGCATAATAAAGACACAAATCTACCTCCATATTTGAAGGGCCTGTTTAAATGAAGGGAGCTTGTTATAGACCCTTTGAAAGCCCTGGCTGGTCTATGATCATTTTTGTTTTACATGCATGCCATTTTTAGTGCATAATAACCACGTTCAGAACCATAAAAATAATGAATGATGACGTTTTGTGTTCACTGCCTCTTTAACAACAGCAAAACACTTTAGAACACGGTTTAGAACATTGAATATTTTTGAACATAAGTCATTCAAAAAACACTTTGTATGATTTGTTTATGACGCGCCACATTTTCTAAAAGCTTCATAATGATAATATATATTAACATAGCGTATATATTCATTAATATATATGAGAATGATAAAAACAAAACCCTCTAAGCCAAATCAAAGTCAAAACCACTAAATAGAAGACAGTGAATGAATAAAGATAAGATAATAACCTTTTCAAACTAATTGGACCCAAAGTACAAAAAGTAGACATTGGACATTGGAACACCCTGCTTGAGCTCTGTATGGCTTACTTACTTACATTGGTTAAGACACACCTTCAAGCGGAAAGCCCTGTTGTTATGGACACACACCGTCAAGCGGGAAGCCCCGTTGCTATGGAGAAACACCCTCAAGCGGGAAGCCCTGTTGCTTCCCCCAGATCCTATAGCCGTGCTTGGTTATGTATTACATTGCTCTGCTAAAATGGATTGTTGATCAGTGTTCAGATTCAGTGATTAGTTGAGGACTGTTCTTAGGCTTTCTTCTTTCTTTCTTTCTTATTATGTATACCATTCCACTTTTAAAATGTTCATATTAGCTTGAAATCGCGCACTGCCATTCCAATTTCTGCAATATTTTAACCTTTTAAGATATTCTACTTTTAAAATATAATTTTTTTTATCATGGAAGTCAATGGGAAGACTGCAGAACCGTTCGCCCATTCTCTGACTACTTCAGACTTCGCAATTTGGTCAATCTTTAACCGTTAACCTTTACTCAAACATTACAAAATTCAACACACTTTGATCTTCAAATATATCTGTACAGATTTTCGATATCATTTATACTTTTGTCTGAATCAAGAGTTGAATTCCATACCCGCTTTGTATATTTACAGTTGGTCATGTTGAGGCTAGAGCGTGATGACGTCACGCGCTCTAGCCAAAGGCGGCTATCGAAAAAGCTAAAAATTTTGGACGTTGCGGGTCCTGACCATGTCAATATTTAACCTAAAAACACATTGTTAAGCCTAAACAGTCACGGTATTTCTTGTTTCACTGGCGCTAAATTAATGAATCAATTGGAATAATATATCGGGAATTTCTGCTTGTGGACTCCTGTTTATATTGCTAGAGGCTAAGTTATTCCTACATATCCAGTGTACTTCCGGTAGAGGGAGGCTAAATGCTAATATCAGAATGGCAACAGTCAGAAGTAAAGCGTAGATTAGAACTAGTGAAATCCAATTTTATATGATAGTGTTTTCACGTCAAGCTATCTACACAAACAATATCATATATGAATGTGATAATAAAAACAAATGGAAAATACATAAATTACATGCATATACAGGCTGACTATTACATTATAATAAAAAATTGACAATGATAATGAATTCACAGGAGCAACCTTTACCTTAATTCCAACAAAAAGCAGCTCAAGTTGTTTTGCCTTCCGATTAACAGGCAGACAATAAAACACCACATGTATTTTATAGGACATGTATAAAATACACTGTGAGCAATGTCTGTTTGATGAAGCAGAAATATATCAGAGAACTCCTTCAACTCTATTCATCCTGATACACGTGTCTGCAATACAGGAAGGGTGCTCTTTGGACGTCTCTGTTGTAGTGCGGAGGTTTCCTCCCTGATTGCCATCCAATCGTCAGTCTGACAACTGTCCGTGAACGTTGAATCCTGGCCCCTACGTTCCAGTCTGACCCTGCTGTTTCTGATGGTACGGGTCATAAAGTCAGGAGGTTTAACCCTCTACCCTAGACAGAGGAACGACTTCCGGAGGAGAGGGTTGTGTTTCTTTGTCCTGAAAGGAAAACAAAGTTATATTAATAATCAGTACCGAAATTCTGGGCCCTGTATACAAGAGGTACTGATGGGGCCCCCCCGAATTCCCCCTACCAGCCCCCTGGGCAGAGATGTTGACGGGGGTTTTATTCACATGGGCCCCCCCTCTGCCTTGGGCTCCCCCACAGCTGTGTAACTTATTGCCGCAGTCCGGCGACCCTGTTAATAATAGCCTCATGCCCATCAGATATGTGACACCGCACAGTCGAACATCACTCATAAATTACACAGAAGTAAACTCACCAATGTCTTCAACTAATTTACAATGAATACAATGTTTAGTAATAATGTAATAAATGAAGGGTACGTAGTTTTTTTACCTTTCTTTTTATATATAAAAGGGTGGCGATGATTAAAAGGATAACTGAAGCCACGACTCCTAATACGACCCCCAGTGGGCTATATAACCTCTCTGAAACAGAAAAAAATAGAAGTTCTTACAACAATAATAGCAAGAAACATCCAAATACCTTCGCATTAAACAAAACCTAGCTAACAATATTTTAAACACAATGTCTAAGGTGGCTTACTAAGTTACTGGCCCAGTGGACACCCTTACCGTACCCCCCAAGCATCAGCAAAGTGTTGAAAACACAATTGTTGTTGAGCCTACCTGCAATGGGGTCCTTCAGTATCTTCAGTTCAATCATTTTCAGGTCAATTTGGGTTACGTCTTCTTCGTCTGCGTACCTGAGAGTACACCTGTACGTCCCTTCACTCTGTGCTGATGAGGTCACATACAGCAGGAGGCTGCCTGATTCAGACAGGTTTCTTACATGCTGCTGCCACTCTGTTTCCACCACCTTCTCTTGTCCTGCTTGTCTTCTGAGGATGGTCTGGTTGTTGTTGAAGGTCCAGGTGATGTCATCGAGCCCCGAGACGTTACAAGGGAGTAACACCTCACTCTTGGGAGCACTTTGCATTGGGGCTGAATTAGATGGGCATACGAGTGGACAAACAGACAGAAATGATATTGTTATGAAATCTGCAGAGAAATTGGACCATGACACAATTTTTCCTAATTTGACCAAAGACCGTCAATGGTTGAACTTTTCTGTAATTTTCCGGTGAATATGGAGTAGATATTGCAGACCACAATACTTTCACAAAACTCATTTTAATCAGTACTCTCTTATGTTTGCAATTAGCGAATGGGACAGGCCCCTTTAAATTGCTGCCGTTGTGGGTTGGCACTTTATTTCTGACTTTTGTCTATCAAAAGATTTATATTCAAAGACTTACGGTGTTGCCTCATCGTGGCTTTCTTTGCACTGTGTTCATTTTGGACTGAGCAGCTGTAGGTCAATTCTGTGTCATTGTAAACAGTCCTTAAGGAGCCGCTGATGTCATAGAGTCCCTGGCCATCTTCATGGACCTCGGTTGTGTTCTGGAGGACAGTAGCTGGGCGAGGACTGACGGACCAGCTCAGCTGTGGTCTTGGGTAGATTCCTCCAGACTTACAGGTGACAATGTTGTTCTGTAGCACAATGTCCACTCTAGAAACAGGAGCTGCAACAATATTGTACCAAATTAAAACAAGAAACTCAAACAGCTAACGCCTGCTCAATACAAGCGTTTAAATCTATTTATAGGATAACGTCCCATAGGACTTGAGCTTACCTCTCACTGTCAGGGTGACAAAGGTATCCTTGGTGTTATTCGAAGTGCTGGCGTAACACAGGTACCTGCCCTGGTCCTGGAGGTTCACCCTGGACAGACCAAGGGATGCGTTGCCCCCTGAGATCTGGTCATGGAACAGGGAGGTCCTTCCTTTGTAGAGAGGGTCCTGGTGTCCCAGTTGGTCCTGGTCATCGTAGTAGGAGTGGACCTGAACATCCTTCCCATTCCTCTTGACCCAGTGGAGGATGGTATCACTGTTTGGCTGGAAGCGGCAAGGCAGCACACAGCTCCCCCCAAACACACAGCCCATCTGGGTGTCTGGAGGTCAGAGGGTACAACCGTGGTTCACAGGATTGGATGTTGGCGACAGTACACACTTTTGATTGACATTTTAGAGCAGGCATATGTAACTGCGAGGGAAAGGGGTAACCTCAACGGTACAAGAAATAGAGCCAAACCTTTGGGGTGATGGTGTATGCAAAACGTGGGAAAGTTAAGTACTGAAGTAAACATCCAGAAAAACTTGGATTCAGTGAACTAAGGATTGCCCAGCCCAAGAGACAATCATGCACTACTAAAACCATTTGGGAATTGGAGCTGGAGCCACCTATTCTTCCCCGCCGGATGGTAGGCTTATTATCTGATACTCACAGGCGTGAAATACAGGATTGCGCGGCGTCCTAGGAGAGCCGCTGCTATAGCATATTGTCATAGTGATAGCTATGTATTAGCCATTACATGTAAACAATGTGATCTATAGAACAAACTTTCACTTACACCAAACCACTTTCAGTTTCCCTTCTATCTCAAAGGACCCACCGGCAGGTCAACCTTATGAAACAAATACTTGGAATGATTAACTGCTATTGAATGTAATCAGGCAGGTTTATCCTCAGGTGGAATTTGCCCAATGGTTTCTGTATGACTACAGTTCAAAAATATGAACTGTAGTATCCGGTCATAATACAACACAATATGAACAGCTAAGCTGTTATATTGTACACAATGTGTCAGTGATTTGTTGTTGCTAAAAGAGGTATTTAACCTAAAATCTCATCATCTCATCTTGTTTTTAACGTGGTAATAAGTCTAATATGATCCTCAAAATAGTAATATATTCCATTTTATCACTGTTAATGGATTGAGAGAAGAAAATTAGTAAAATGTTGTTTTGAAAGCCTCTGCCATCCAATTTGCCAACCAAAGGAGCGGCGTGTCGTCCCCATGGTTACGACCCAAGGAACTTTGTAAGACTTTGTAGTCTACCGTTGTTGTGTACGAGCATTATAATGAGCGATTTGGTCATGAAACGCGGCACACAACGTGGCGTTATAGCCAACTAGTGTCTGAGGAGCTTAACCCTCTCTCGGTCGCCGACATCAACCGCTGCTCAGACAGAGCTCCACACGTCCACACACACCTCACCACCGGTGTGCCTTCGTCAGGACTTCATATACTAAAGACACTTCAACGTTACAAAAACATCTCTTCCTGCGTTGGCGAGCAGAGTGGAACGCTCACTATGTGGTTGGCAGAGACCGGCATGAACATAGGATTGATTTTAGGAAAAGATAAAAGGGTTTGGGTTCTACCCTTAGATTTTAAGATAATCCGAAGAAATGAAACGTTCTCCATATTAGTTCATACATTTAGTCAAGCTTACCTCCCTGAACGAGGACCTCCAGCATAAGAATGACGGCCGTGTGGACCAGAACTCTGTGGAGTTCTCTCATCTTGTTGATCCTTTCTGACTCTTGAGTCTCTCAGTCGGCTGCAGCTCAGCTCAACCAGTCAGTGAAACGATCACATGACTCATTCCCTTCATTGTCTTGTTGCCTTGAGGAGGCAAGAAATATGTTGTGATGCCAGTCCTGCCTCACCTGTGAATCTTCCCAAGTCATTGCTGCGTCTTCCGACAAACTTACTTATTGTCGCTTTGGATAAAAGCGTCTGCTAAATCCCCTAAATGTAAATCACTGGACTGCACAAAGTCATCCCTGGTTGCGGTTTGGAGCTAGACGTTGTCCCTCAAATTAAAGGAATGTAGACCTCTGGTCCAATAAAGACTTAAACTTAAAAACAGTGAAGAAGTACAGGGGCAGGCCCAGATGAAGAGAAATCATTTAATCACAGCTAAATTCCAGTTATTAAGCTAAAGTGTAAATGTCCAGTTATTCACATTTCTAAATTAGGTTCAGATCTTCTACAATACATGTTCACAGTCAGGGGGGCTACAAGACGTAGCAATCTTTGCCACACAGTGACATTAAACAGTGAAGCATACATGGCACATACACATCATGGCAGGCACTACATGGGGCAGAAACTAATAGAGAACCACTTATCAATACTAGTACATGGTACAATTCAGAAAGTAATACAGAACCACTTATCAATACTAGTACATGGCACAGTTCAGAAAGTAGTACAGAACCACTTATCAATACTAGTACATGATACAGTTCAGAAAGTAATACAGAACCACTTACCAATACTATTACATGATACAGTTCAGAAAGTAATACAGAACCACTTACCAATACTATTACATTGTATATGGAGCAGAAAGTAATACAGAACCACTTATCAATACTATTGCATGGTACGTGGAGCAGAAACGAATAGAGAACCACTGAACAATACTAGTACATGGTGCAGAAACTAATGGAGAACCACTGATCAATACTAGCATACAGTGTCTGCAATGGCTGCTCAGCGATTGTTTTCCATGTATGGAAGTGGCCTTACATTGCCAAGCCTCTCAGATTAAAACAGCAAAGTGACTCAAGTCGGTTGCTCTGAAACACCTGACGGACCAGCATCGAAATGACCAGAAAACCGGTCGTTTTGATGCTGCTAGCAGTTAGGATTCAGTGTATA